>NC_079487.1:109462685-109765715 GCF_020520425.1 Spinacia oleracea
GTGGTCTTTTCCTGGTCGTCTGGATGTATGGGAATTTGAAAGAAACCAGAATAACCATCCAGATAACAGAAAAACTTGTGAAAGGCTAGCCTTTCTAACATTTGATCAATGAAGGGAAGGGGAAAATGGTCCTTTTTAGTAGCAACATTAAGACGCCTATAATCAATGCACATGCGCCAACCTGTGACTACCCTAGTTGGTATCAACTCATTTTTTTCATTTCTCACCACAGTTGTCCCCCCTTTCTTAGGCACTACTGAAGGAAATAATGCCCTTGGTCCAAGTATGCATTCTATGTTAAGTCTAATAAATGCGGTTCAGTATTAATTAACAAGTTAATAATTCAGTGAGATCAAGTGAGCTGAATGCCTAGCTAGAGGCCGCTTCAGTTCAAGTGGAATTAATGATATTAATCCACAGCTTACTCTTGACTGAACCCGTAGGGTCACACAAATAGTACGTAAACGGATCAAGTATTTAATAGCATTAAATACTCCATCTATGAATATTCGGAACCGACGGATCTTGGTTTCAGTGGGAGCTAAGATCGTCACAGGCAAGGAATGAATACTCCGGAAACGATGATATTGCCGGAAACGGAAATATGGATCGTATCGGAAATATAAATATTATCCAAGTCGTAGATGTTGCCGGAAACGGAAACATGGTACGTGTCGGAAAATATTATCGGAAATGGAAATATTGCCAGAATCGGAAATATTGCCGGAAACGGAAATATTGTCAGAATCGGAAATATTACCGGAATCGGAAAATAATTCCGGAAACGGAAATATTAAATATTTGTTCGAAACGGAAATTAATTCCGGAATCGGAAATATTAAATATTGTTCGTATCGGAAATGAATTCCGGAATCGGAAAATTTAATCGGAAGCGCATCGTACGAATAAGCATCGGACGAGGCCTGCCGGACGAGGCCCAGCACGAAGCCAGGCCATCGCCCAGCAAGCCAAGCGCGCCGCACAAACAGCCACGCCAGGCCCAGCGCAAGGCCAGGCCCAGCAGGCTGCGCGCAGCGCGCACAGCACGCGCAGCGCGCAGCGCGCGCGGGCGCTGAATGGGCTGCTGCTCGCGCGCACGCATGAGGCCCATCGTGGCTGCCGTGCGTATGTGTGCAAGTGTTTGTGTTTTTGCACGTTTCCTAAAACATGCAGAGTTCGGTTAATGATTAAATTCCTAATTCTATTTGATAAATTAATTAAATTAGAGTTCTTGTAGGATTCTAGGTTTGATTAATTTGTATCTGAATAGGATTTCGATTCCCTTTCCATACCGCTATAAATATGAGGCTAGGGCTCACAATTTATAACACAAGTTTAAAAGTATTCAAAGTGAGTTTTTGAGAGAAAAATTCAGTCACACATTTGCCTATAAAGTGCCGAAAATAATAGTACCTTAAGGGCGATTCTAGTTGGTCAATCTTAAGGCGGATCCGGACGTGCTGTGGACTATCTACGGAGGGACGACACTTGGAGTCCTAAAGACTTGTTCTTGTTCGGTTCGGGCGCAGCTAGGGAAGGCACGCAACAAAGAGTATGCATCTAATCTATGCTAAATGATTATGTGTAAATAATATGTTTTCCTGGGTTTATGGTTTTTCCGCATGATTTATGAATTGTCATATGTATCATAACCTAACAGTGGTATCACGAGCCCCTTATTATTTTCATAATCTAAATTGCATGAACATCGTTAAATATTACAAATTTGCAAGAATTAAAAGGGGTGATTAATTTTCGTAATTGTTAATTAATTGCAAATTGCGTTTATTTAATTATACGTACGCAGTTTTTCGGCAGTTTCTTCGTTACTCATCCGAATTGAGTGATTTTTGTGTCAATTCCGCATGTAAAAGGCATTCTAAAATTTTGACAAAAATAATATTTTTCTGCCGAACCCAGAATTCTCAAATTCGAAGCCTAACTATGACTTTTCGAAGGTTTTAGTTTTTCGAATGCAAAATTTCGTAAATTTAAGATGTTAAATTAAATATTTGCGATTCTTGTTGATAAATCTTGAATTTTTGATTGACCTACTGCATATGTTTAACAAGTTTGAATGCCTAGTCTTGTTAATTATGCAATCTAATTATTAATTATGATTAATTTGTTGAAAATTAGAATAATTTAGAATTAATTTGATTTTCATAATTAATTGTAATTTAATTAGAAACCTATGATTAAAAACCACCATAAAAATTGTAAATTTACGATAAATTTTAAATTTTTATGACCTAGACTTGAATCCATAACAATCGGAAATCAATTGGATAATAAATTTTCGATTTTTTCGCCCTAAAATTATGAAATTAATATTATTTATTAATTTGTCATTAATTTTAAATATAAATTTTAAATTTTTATGCGATTCGTTCATATAACTTGCACGCACGAAGCAATGGACGCTTCGTGTTACCCTTAAGGGGTGTTGTATAATGCGGGCATGCGACGACGAGCAAGGGAGCTCGTCGCCCGTGCGGCACGAATGCAATGAGCAAGGGCGTAGTGCACGAGCACAAGGCAGCAGCCCTGCCTTGTGTCGTGTGCCACGAGCAATGGACGAATGGGCATGGGCGAAGGGCGAGCCAAGGCAGTCGCGTGTGGGCAGCAAGCGAGCTGCGCCACAACGCGCGCTGCCTCGCACAAGAGCGCGCAGCCTCGCGCGCAGCGAGCGCAAGCTCGCGTGCCACGAGCGCTGCGCCCAGCATTGATCGCGCGCACAACGAGCGAGGACTCGCGCGCACAGCCAGCATTGCTCGCGCGCACAGCGAGCGATGTCGCCCGCCCAGCGAGCGATGTCGCGCGCCCAGCGAGCGATGGCTCGCGCGCCCAGCGAGCGATGTCGCGCGCCCAGCGAGCGATGTCGCGCGCCCAGCGAGCGATGTCGCGCGCCCAGCGAGCGATGTCGCGCGCGCACTGCGAGCGATAGCCCGCGTGCGATGAGCGCTGGCGCGCGCAGCGAGCACCAATGCGTGCGGAGGCTTGCGATGGGGATGCAGCAGCTATGCGACTAGCGCATGGGCTGCGCGCACATGGCCAGCAATGGCTGTGTACGTGCGGCCCATGGGCGTGCAACGCGTAGGGTGTTTGCGTTACGATTAAAGATCGTTTTTGAATGTTTAATTTGAGAATTTCAGTTCACGTAATTTTAATTAATTTTAAAATTAATAATTTAAATTATTTTCTTGGATTTTAATTTTGAATATTGTAATTATAATAAATTTTATTTATTCTAATTATTTTACTAAAATTAAAATCATGAATTAATTTAAATACGACTGAAATTAAATTAAACTTTTGGATTCAATTATAAATTGATATGAGCTTTAAATTTTAATTAAATTTGTATGTTTCCGGTTGGACTAGAAATACATTTTTATGTTTAAAATTAGTAAAGCATGTAAATTTATTGGTTTAAGTGGGAGCGCTTTTTAGTCATAAACTCTTGATTAGGTCTACAAATCCTTAAGGTTAAAACAACTTGATTAGAATTAATAAGGACTGAATAATTGGTAGATTATTGGTGCCCTTGATTAATTGCTGCAAATATTTACGTGATGCATAATGTGTTTTACTAACCAGTTAAGTGGGCCATTCATGATAATGAATGGGTGAATGGTATATATTGTATATGTACTGTTTTGCAGGTTATGAAGTGACTAGTATGGCCCAAATAGGATAGAAAATATGGTCTGCGTACCATTAATTTGAATGTAATTGGTCTAAAGTACCAAAGTTATTTTTCAATTCAAATATGGTCTGCGTACCATCAAATAGTTGTAATTAGTTATAGCTTATCCTATTTGAAGAAAATGGTGCCTCCCACGGAGATTTTCAAGACGGACTTTGAAGTTAAAGCTTCAAGATGAAGTCGGGCCATACTAGATCACAAATATCTTATGCATGTTTTAAGTTATTTATTGCTTTTAAATATGTCTTAAAATGCATGAGATCAAAAGCTTGATTATGTTGCATGATTAAGGATTTTAGTTCACTTAAAATCTAACCAACATAGTAAGAGCCTTAAGTTCCAAACTTAAAAATTGAGTTATAAGGTGCCATGCCAAAATATACACTTGCTTGGATATCCTTTACATCAATCTAGTAATAGTTTTCGCTCAGCGAGGTGTTACTTATTGGTCCTAAAGGGGCAAGGTACACAAATAATTGTGAGTACATGTTAGTTTTGGTGAAACTCAACGATATAAGTAAGGAGTCCTTTTATGTCGTGGCAAAATCGATAGGTTTACCTAATAAGTTCTTAGACGTACCTATCAACCAAGAATAGTTTCTAGACTATTAGCAAAAGGCTTTTGCTTACCTAAGATGTTTTAGGATTAAGTCGACAAACTGTGCTTAGTTCTTCAATGATTTTAGGGTCTTGGAATCATTTTATTCACACCTGCCGGAACAATAAAATCGAATAAAATGCTAATAACTTGTTTGAATTGCATGGTTGCTTTAATTTCAAGTTATTATTCATGATAAATGTTTAGACTTTGCATGCTTCAATGTATGTTTTAATTATTGTTTATAATTAAATATCTTGCACTGCAATAAATCCTTTTAGAAAGGTAACAGTAAATTTCCTCAATTGGTAGTGAATCCAAGAACGATTCACGGAAATGAGAGAAAGTGAGCAATTTAAAATGTACGTTTCTTTTAGCGACTTTTATGGTGGTTTTCGAACATCAAAATCGAATGATAAACCAATTGGTGCTTGTGAATTCAAAATACAATGTAGTTTTGAGATCATAAAGCATTGAGTTTAATACGCTCAGCTTTACCAATGGTTAACAACCTAATATCTTTTTCCATTTAATTCTCGAATGAGTCTAGTCCCTAGACGTTCGAATAGATCGATGCTTAGAGAACTTTAGAAGCTTCTGGTAAGATCATCTAGTTGAAACAGAATATTCAACATAAAATGGTAAAGAACCTTGTTGGTGACATTGGACATGTCTAACAAAGTATAAAAGTCAACACTAAAGAATTCAATTCTTAAGACTATAAGAAAGGGTACAAGAAATAGGAAAACGAGGAACAAATGAAAGGAATTTACGATTCCGTTTCTACCTATAAGTTTATGTTTAAAGAGAAGTGACCTAGCAATCAAACTTCCTTGGTATCATATACCGCTTGAGGTTCTTACTTCGGTAAAAACTCAAACAATGGAAGCTAGGCTACACTAATGACCTACAAGTGGGAAATGAAGCATGGCAATGCTACATTAGTTGTAGGGTCATCTAGTTTGTTTTAAGTCCTTTCAAAGGCTGGAACTTAATGGCTATTTTGTTCCATAATCAGCATACCTAAATTTCTATTTTTCAAACACAGAAAGACTCACATTCAAGAAAAACAAAAACAATGTTTGTTTGTTTATTTGAATGAAATGGTCAATTACAGGTTGAGTCAATATGCTTGATTAAAACAAACAACTCTTTAAAGAACTTTACTAAACCCTTGATTTGAGTTACACTAATCTTTGGCATTGTTGCTTAGACCATATCAATAAGTTAAACTTCAAAAGCTCTATTTTGATGGACTTTTGAAAGTTGATTGATTTCTAGATCATTTTAAGACAACCAGTCTTACTTGTTGAAAGTAACAAAAGATATGAACTATTGTTAGAACGCCTAGACGATAGAGTTCAAAGCTAAAGAAAGATTTTATGACTTTATTATTTCACATGGATTTGAGTGAATATAGGTTTATTTACTCAAATGTGATATAAGTTGAATCTGTTTGGCTAGTTCAAAGATTCAGAAGTATAAAATCCACTTGGCAAGAAATCATAAAGATCTAGGTTAGATCATGTTGATGATTACTTGAGACCAAATATGATCATCAATGATTGTGTGTTGTAATTTCACAATCTAGGTCCATAAGATATGGCATAATCGAAGTCAATTAGTACTTGGTTCGATCAATGATGGATCATAAAGACTTTTCCTATAATTTCTAAAACAAAATGCTCAACTACCACCAAACTAAACCAAATTCGTCAATGCTATTGAAAAGTAATTTCAGAATATCTTTTCAAAATATATCTAGAGAGTTGCAAAACTCAGTGGGAGCTTAGTGTTTGTCATTCGACAAACTAAGGCTCAAGTATAGATATATGTTTCATTATGATGAAACACAAGGGTATTGTTTCTACCACAAATTTTTGAGAACATAATGTTTGTTTGCTCGAAATAATGTCCTTTTTGGAAATTCGTTTCCAAAATGACAAGTGGGAGAAAATAGACCTCGAAAGTTTTCGAGGCGAACAACAAACATAAACGGACATTCCGGAGGCTTTTCGAAGTGCTTCAGAAAATCCGAACTTATTCTTTAAGGACGTTAGAAGTGGCTTTAAAGAATAGATATCTCTTAGAAGACTTTACAAGTGCTTCAAGGAGAACAGAATATTCAAAGGACTTTCAAGTGGCTATTGATATTCTATTGTTTGATGTTCTATACCCAAGTAGGCATAGAATTCAAGTCACTGAAACTATGCAATTCTTCTATTAGATAGTAAAGAAACCTACAACTTGCAGTCAAACTAAAAGAAGTGACTTGTAAGAAAGCTATGACGAAACCCAGATTCCCTAAAATGGTTAGAGGCCATATATAGACTATATGTTTAACTGGTTAAAGGCCATAAAACATACTCAATGTTTTGATGACAAAATTGAAATTTTGTTGATTTGCAAGAATAGTTTCACACCTATTGGTTGCAAGTTTGTTTTAAGGATAAAAACCATCAAACATGGAATTGTGTTCACACACAAAGCTAGATTAGTTGCTAAAGGTTAAAAGCAAATTCATGGCATGGATTGTGTTGAAACCTCATGCAAAATCGTAATGCTTAAGTCTATAATTCAAGCAATGATTGCATATTGGTACATATGGCAATTGGATGACAAAACGTATTCCTCAATCAAATGTTGGAATATAATATGTACATGGTATGTCATAGAATTTGTGGATCCAAATTAATGCTTGAAAAGGAAAGCTAGCTTATAAAATCTAAGTACAGATTTAAGCAAGCAATTGGGAATTGGAACTGTATTTTAAGTGAAGCTAATAAGCATTTTAGTTTCATAAAATATACATGATTCTTATAGATATATAAGAAGTTTAGTGGGAGTACTTAAAACTTAATTGGTCCTATGTGTATTACACACATATCTCTCTATTGTGAAACAACATTCAAATGCTAATGACTTAGATTTGAAATTATTCATCAATGATGGACCATGGCGAAACTTAGTACATACTGGGTATTAAGATCTATTTACAAAGATCTTATGATATTGTTTTGGATTAAGTAATGGCATTTACTAAATCAAACACGAAAATCTCCATTGGAGATATTCGACCCATGTGAATAAATCTAAGTAAAGGATGTTTGAACTATGTATAAGCATTTACTAAGTTAAACATCAAAGGATCTAAATAAGATTCTTAACCTATATTATATGTCAAAGAATTTAGCTGAATTTAGTATCTACTGAAACTAGATAAGCTAAAGTTACATGAATAGAATTCAATTGGGAATTATTCTGCAAAAGAATTTATCATGTATGATATAATATGAGGATCGCCAAAAACGTATCGTATGACTTTAGCCATGACGAACATATACCAATCTCTATTGATCTAAGTAAAGATCAACTAGATTGAGATCAAGAATACTTATGGTACTTGAAAAGGTACATAGGAATAGTTCTTGATTCAAGGAAATAAAGATATGCTAAATATTGATGCTACACGCATAAACACTGGCAAAGGATCAAGCAAGACCCTTTGGAGTTAACCATTGATAAGGACGAGCTATAGAGCATCGTGTTTTGAAATGGCAACATGGATTGGAGACCATGAGTTGTTGCGTGGGAAATTAAAATAATAATTTCTATGTTCTAAGATATAGTTGGAGAGTCTTCCACATATCTATGAACTGCTTGGATAGGTAAATCCAAACAAAGCATCACTAGCAACCTATACAGTTGAAGTAAAAGTAATTATTGCCTAAGAAGCAATAAAACAGGGTTGTTTAAAGTTCTTCACTGAACTTGGGTAGATCACCTATCTGCTGGCTTGATGGTTCTTCATTGAAAAATGCGTAGAACCACTCTTGAAGCAAGAAAAACGTCTGCTAACTTGATGGTTCTTCATTGCAAAGTGAGTAAAACCACCATCGAAGTAAGAAAGACTAGATCACATAATAAACAAACTCGAAAAGATCTTATCATCATATCTCGAAGAACATTCGATGAAAAGGATATTAAGATTGGCAAAGCATGATAACTAAACCTATGCAACAAGTGAGAAGCAACACTCACATTGTAGCACTGGAAATCAAGCATAGCTTTGAATTCCATGAATTGTTTTAGAAGATGGGTTTGAGGCCCATGGTTATAAAACATTGGGGTTGAACATTTATCATATATGAAATGTATTTTCATATTCCATTTAATCTTGGTTTAGTATTAAATGATGAGTCCCTTCAAATTTGACGATATATTCAAGATAGACTGTCAGGACCAGTCCTGTGACTAAGAAATGTCTATCAAGTGAACTTGAATGTCAAAGGTTGAAAATGGTCCCTAGTCGGAGTTTTCTATAAAATTGGACGCATAGAAAACGTTAGACGATTAGAATGCAAGATGACTAGTAGTTCTGTTTCTTGAACTATGTGGACATGGCAATGTTATAATCATTTGCATAGATACTTACTTTGGGAAGACTAGTATCGGACAAGACCTATGAAACTTTACTGTAAGAGATGAAAATCTGTCATAAGTAAATTTCATTAAATTATTAGACACTAAATCCTCAATACCTGAGTGATTTGAGATTACTTGTTTGAGAACTGGTTGCTTTGACGTTGACCAACCGTCGCACCGTAAAAGGAGGCTATAAAGGCAACGCTCAGGTAATCACCTATCAAACGAAGTCTAATCTCAAGATCGCAAGATTGGGATTGTCCTCCCATAAATCGGGATGAGATGCTTAAAAGTTGTACAAGGCCACTCGGAGAGCTAGAAACTGTGAAATGCATGGCCGTGCTCGGATGAATCATAGGCTATGATTATCTGTTTATTTGATCAGTTGAACTCTGAAACCGAGGAACACCTCTGGACGTAATAAGGATGACAACTCTTACCTTATGTTCAAGAGCAAGCATCGAGCGACAAAGGAATTAGGAAATGCACACTTGTCCCTAAGGACAAGTGGGAGACTGAAGGAAATAATGCCCTTGGTCCAAGTATGCATTCTATGTTAAGTCTAATAAATGCGGTTCAGTATTAATTAACAAGTTAATAATTCAGTGAGATCAAGTGAGCTGAATGCCTAGCTAGAGGCCGCTTCAGTTCAAGTGGAATTAATGATATTAATCCACAGCTTACTCTTGACTGAACCCGTAGGGTCACACAAATAGTACGTAAACGGATCAAGTATTTAATAGCATTAAATACTCCATCTATGAATATTCGGAACCGACGGATCTTGGTTTCAGTGGGAGCTAAGATCGTCACAGGCAAGGAATGAATACTCCGGAAACGATGATATTGCCGGAAACGGAAATATGGATCGTATCGGAAATATAAATATTATCCAAGTCGTAGATGTTGCCGGAAACGGAAACATGGTACGTGTCGGAAAATATTATCGGAAATGGAAATATTGCCAGAATCGGAAATATTGCCGGAAACGGAAATATTGTCAGAATCGGAAATATTACCGGAATCGGAAAATAATTCCGGAAACGGAAATATTAAATATTTGTTCGAAACGGAAATTAATTCCGGAATCGGAAATATTAAATATTGTTCGTATCGGAAATGAATTCCGGAATCGGAAAATTTAATCGGAAGCGCATCGTACGAATAAGCATCGGACGAGGCCTGCCGGACGAGGCCCAGCACGAAGCCAGGCCATCGCCCAGCAAGCCAAGCGCGCCGCACAAACAGCCACGCCAGGCCCAGCGCAAGGCCAGGCCCAGCAGGCTGCGCGCAGCGCGCACAGCACGCGCAGCGCGCAGCGCGCGCGGGCGCTGAATGGGCTGCTGCTCGCGCGCACGCATGAGGCCCATCGTGGCTGCCGTGCGTATGTGTGCAAGTGTTTGTGTTTGTGCACGTTTCCTAAAACATGCAGAGTTCGGTTAATGATTAAATTCCTAATTCTATTTGATAAATTAATTAAATTAGAGTTCTTGTAGGATTCTAGGTTTGATTAATTTGTATCTGAATAGGATTTCGATTCCCTTTCCATACCGCTATAAATATGAGGCTAGGGCTCACAATTTATAACACAAGTTTAAAAGTATTCAAAGTGAGTTTTTGAGAGAAAAATTCAGTCACACATTTGCCTATAAAGTGCCGAAAATAATAGTACCTTAAGGGCGATTCTAGTTGGTCAATCTTAAGGCGGATCCGGACGTGCTGTGGACTATCTACGGAGGGACGACACTTGGAGTCCTAAAGACTTGTTCTTGTTCGGTTCGGGCGCAGCTAGGGAAGGCACGCAACAAAGAGTATGCATCTAATCTATGCTAAATGATTATGTGTAAATAATATGTTTTCCTGGGTTTATGGTTTTTCCGCATGATTTATGAATTGTCATATGTATCATAACCTAACAACTACCTGAACGGGACTCACCCACTTAGAATCAGACACAGCATACACCATACCCGCATCAAGCAATTTCATAACTTCAGCTTTTACAACATCTTGCATGACAGGGTTCAAACGACGCTGGGGTTGAATGCATGGTTTATGATTTTCATCTAGATGTATCCTATACATACAAAAGTCAGGGCTAATACCCTTTAAATCATCAATACTGTACCCAATGGCCTTTTGTGCCTTTTCAACACAATAAGAAGTTGGGATAACTGGCCTGCATCAAGTGCAGTACTGACGATCACAGGGCAAAGTTGTTCATTATCTAAAAACGCATACTTAAGGTTAGCAGGAAGAGGTTTAAGTTCGGGTTTCTTTACCTCTTTAACAGAACAAACTGGCCGAACTAACCTCTTCAATTTGGTGCTCTCCGGCTCAGATTCTCCACCATTAAGAGCCAACTCCAGAGCATCCACTTCAGCACTCCAAGAACTGCTATCACCTGCAGAAGACTCACAACAAAGCACTGCCTCCAAAGGGTCTCTTTCGAGAACTTGGGAGACGTTATCACGAGTAATAAAATCGACTACATCTATGCGATAGCATTGTTCCTCCTCTAGCATGGGACTTTTTAAGGCACTATTCAGATTAAAAGTCACCTTATCATCCCCAACAGACAATGTCAATTTCCCACTTTTAACATCAATTACCGCCCCCGCCGTATGAAGGAAGGGTCTACCTAAGATTATGGGAATTTGAGAATCCTCCTGCATGTCTAATACTACAAAGTCCACAGGTATATAGAATTTACCTACTCTAACAGGGACGTCCTCTAAAACACCTAAGGGGTATTTGACAGAACGGTCGGCCATTTGTAGAGTGATATTGGTAACCTTAAGCTCACCCATATTCAGTTTAGTACAGACAGACAAAGGCATGACAGACACACTAGCACCTAGATCACATAAAGCTTTATCAATAAATACGGTGCCAATGTTACATGGGATGGAAAAACTCCCGGGGTCCTTAAGTTTAGGTGGAGACTTGTTTTGCAAATAAGCACTACATTCCTCAGTGAAAGCTACAGTCTCTACCTCACAAAAAGCACGTTTTCTGGTCAAAATATCCTTCATGAATTTAGCATAAGCAGGAACTTGTAAAATTAATTCAGTAAAAGGAACCGTTACCTGCAAATTTTTGACCACTTCCAAGAATCTGCCAAACTGCTTGTCTAGCTTATTCTTGAGTTGTCGGTTTGGGAAGGGGAGTGCAATAGGTGGTACTTGTATATCCGCTCCCTGGTTAACCGCAGTTGTAGCCTCATTCTCATTGACTATCTTTTCAGCTGGTTCCTTTTCACCCATAACTATCTTCGGGATTTCCTCACCGACCAGATCACTAGCAGACACCCTGGAATCAACCTCAACCGGCATAGAAGGACCATCATAATCCCTACCACTCCTCAATGTAATTACATTAGCAGACTCCCTATTTTCGGGCTGTGAAGGAAGTTGGCCTGGTGGCCTCCCTGCAATAGTGGTAGCCATCTGTGCCAACTGTGTATCAATGATCTTGTTATGAGCAGTAAGAGCATCGATTTTTGCATCCTTTTCACTTAGAGATTTTTGCATTTGTAGCATCATGTTTCTCATCTCTACTAGCATAGGGTCAGGCTGTGTGGCTTGAGGTTGTGGTTGTGGGGGTGATGTGTGTTGTCTAGAGAACCCAGGTGGCCCACTAGACTGTTGGTTGTAGTTGTTTCGGGGTTGGTAAGATTGTTGGTGTGGGGGTTGATATGGTTGTGGTGGTGGATGTTGAACTTGGTGAGGGTTTTGGATGTTGTTGCTCCTGTAGGAAAGCAGAGGGTTATTTTTGTAGCCCTCATTGTAAGAGTTGGAGAATGGGTTGTTTTGTTTGTAGGATTGAAAAGCATTACATTGTTCAATAGAGCTTCTACATTCCTGTGCATAATGACCAGACATTCCACAACTTTCACAAATAGTAGTAGGTTGGGCACTCATAGCAGCTACACTAACAGGTTGGGCAGATTGAGCATTGGCCGCTTGCATATTATCGAATTTATAATGTAAAGCAGTCAATTGGGCAGTTAATTGTTCAATAGAATTTAAATCATGCTTACCACCCCTGTTAGATAGACCTCTAGGATTTCCATACTGGGCATTGTGAATGGCTATCTCCTCAATCACCTCCATAGCTCTAGGCACCTCAAGTTGCATGAACCTCCCACTGGCAGCTGAATCCAACAAACATCTAGACTCATTGCCCAGACCATTATAAAACTGCTGAATCAAGAACCAATCTTCCAAACCATGGTGCGGGCATTCTCTTTGCAAATCCTTGAATCTCTCCCAAACCTCGAACAAACTCTCATCCGCTTGTTGTGAGATACCTAATATCTGACCCCTCAGACGAGCCGTTTTCTCAGGTGGAAAATATTTAACATAAAAAGCAAGAGCCAAGGATTCCCAATTATTGATTTTCAAAGCCGCCCGATTCAACCCATTAATCCACAGTTTAGCTTTCCCACTCAAAGAGAACGGGAAAAGTATCTCCATAGTCTGCTCCGGAGTCAATCCCTTTTGCTTGATGGTGGAGCAATATTGGATAAAGGACTGAATGTGAAGATTCGGATCTTCACCTGGTTCCCCACCGTACTGGCGTCTCTCGATCATGTTAATCAATGCGGGCTCAATCTTGAAGGTCTCAGCTGCAATAGAAGGCATGATCGCCTTTGGCAGCACGGACAGACTTGGCTTAGAATAGTCCGTAAGCCGTGGGGTAGGTGGCGGTATCAGATTTTCGTCACCCATCTCTATCTCTGAAACTGAATCTGTATTTGAAGGAAAAAGATCGCCAATATTATGATCAGAATCAGAGTAATTCCCACACTGTGCAATGAAAGTTCTTCGTCTACGAAAGGTTCTTTCGGGCTCAGGATCGAATGGAGTAAGATTACTAGTACCTACGGTCCTGGGCATAGACAAAGACTACAAAACAATGTGAGATCCGGTCTCAAGGAACGTGAGTTCCTTGAGTAGTAACAAACAATAATCTAGGATAATCAATCAACAACAGAAAATAAAACCGTTTCCCCGGCAACGGCGCCAAAATTTGACAGGCTAAATCGCACTCCTATCAAAGATAAACCTATCAAAAATATAGCAAGGGAAGCAGGGATCGTATCCACAGGGAAACAATGTTCTTTCTACTATTAATTAACTAATCTAGACTACTGGTAACAAAGAATTGGATTGGATTGTATATTAAGCTAAGGCAAATAATCAAACTGGAATATAACAATATTAAGGGAATCTAGGGCAGCGGTTCACCATAAATGCAGACCGGGATTGGACAACGGACAATAACAATTAATTAACAATCATAACTAGGAAAACATGCATCTCTCGAATCTTATGAATTCCTTAGGATAGAACAACTAGCGGGCTCTCGCTACGTACTAGAAATAATTCCTATCTAATAGCCACATACCAAAAACATCAGATTTATACCTCTCGGCGCATAATCTAAGGTTAATCAAACTCAAATCAAAATAGTCCGGCCGAACAGAATTGACGAGCAATAATAATAAGCTATAGAAATTATAATCAATCAATCAAATAATCAAGTCCACATATAATCCCAATCATGGATTCATGGATCCCCTAAACCCTAGAAATTAAACTACTCACTCATGATAACTAATAACAAAGCGATTAACATAATGGAAAACATGATCAAAGCAATAGAATAAATTAAAGTAAGAAGCAGTACCTAATTCTCGAACAATGGAAATTGAAAGCTTGTGTTTTTATATAAATCGAACTAAGTGTTTGAATTAATGTAGAGAGGAAATAAAACTTAGAGAAATAAACTAAGGGTTTAGTGCTGGAAAAAAATATGATATAAAAAATAAAACAAGTTTGCTTATATAGTTTTGCCAAAATAAGGCCTAAAAACGGAATTAAAAACGCGAAAAACAGCTGGAGGTTGGCGTCGCCCGATCGGGCGACGCATCGCCCGATCGGGCGAATCACTCGATAGTCGGCCCGATCGGGCCAAAATCCGCCCGATCCGGCGGATTGCGAAATCTCCACAAAGCCTCCAGATTGACCGCCCGATCCGGATCGGGCGAGCTGCGCCCGATCGGGCGCGCGTTGATGAACTTGGCTTGCTTATACTTCCGCCCGATGGTTGCATTTCGCCCTCAGCTTCCAGGGCGATTTGCAATCTTCAATGTATGTCGCCCGTATCACCAAGTCTAACTCCCGGGGCTCAACCATAAGCATCTAAGGCTCCCGAAAGTCGACGATGGAGGTCCCGAACTTCTCGGACTCATATAGTGGCCTTGATCAACAATGAAACGGGTCTAAAACGACCAATTTCTCATAATCAAACCTGAAACTCAAGGCACACTCAATAACACACATTAGTACTAGAAACGGCTCCTAAGAGCACGTTTGATACATAAAAGTACTAAGGGACGGGGGTAAAAACTCTATATAAAACGCATATATCAGTACGGCGTCGCCTTCTTTTTTGAGGCGACACCTTTGCTATTTATTTTTAATTTTTTACGGTAAAATAATTACAGCCTATGTAGGATTCGAACCTACATATATGTGCAATGGCACATTGCTCTACCAATTGAGCTAATAGGCTTTCAAAAATAATTAATGGTAGTAATACTTGAAATAGAACTATGACCAAATAAAAATTATTAGGCCTTTAAAGAGAAACAACAAGGAGCAGGAATAAAAAGTAGGACATTGTATAGTGTAAAAAAATTCTCAATCACCAAATAACCACCAATTAAGTATGTACTTCCACAGTTCAACCAGCAATTGCTAAAAATTACACACTTTTCATGCTCGGAATTTTGAGAAGCTTAACAAACAAATGGCCACATTGCAAGTAAAACACTATTTGTAGCCTTGCCTGATTAGACTATGGTCATCAAACATACTATTTGGAGAGTAACAACCCAGCAAAAACTCCTAGACAGCACCACGGATCTATAGAGGGGTGGACACCCTATCATAAATAAAGATGTAAAGAACATAAACAATATTGAGTTTCAAAATGAGATATGAACAACTAATCTGCTACAAAATATGAGAAGAGAAAGAAAACAGCATCAGAATAATTCACATTGCACAATGAACAACCCAGTCAACAATAAACCAATCTCAAATTACGCATAATCACCATAACATCGATGAAGAAAGACAACAACTAAAGTGATAGCAGAAGCTTCCACGCAAAATACCATTAGCAAAAGTAAAAGGGAGAAAAAAAGAAACCTTGTACTAACAAAGGAAGTAAACTAAAGAAAAACAGGCAAAAGAACACATAAAAGATTTACCCCACATTCAATCTGTCTTAGTACTTTTGCAATAGAGAATGAAGCACGCCACCAGCCTCCTTGCGCTAAGAGTTTTTCCTATATGCAGAATTGTATAATCAGATCATACTACCAGAGGATAAACACATCATCAGTCTTACACAAGACAAGATAGAGAAAATTACTAATAAATTTAATCAATGTTAACCAAGTAAATTAAAAGCTCTCTACAGCTACGTGTCGTGCAAGTCTTATACCAAATAGAACATGAGATAGAAGTAGCCGTGCCATATCAATGCAGCTTACAAGCAAAGAAGACACAATTGCAGATATTAATCGCTCACAAGAAGTCAAATTAACTTTGGATTCTAACTCTCCTCAAGGAGAATTCTTAGCCCTTGATAAGAAAATGTAAAGTCGCTGAAATTTATTGGACGGGTTCTTAAATACATAATCTTTAGCAGCACAACAATTGTATGAGGCTATGAGCTAACTCACTAGACTTTACCACAGAGTCTACAACACAAGCTCCTAGCATTGATTTTACATTAACCGGTCCTTTTTTTCCCGGGCATGGAAACCAAATTCATTTGTATTCATTGTCTTTTTACATGGAATACAAAGCTAAATACATACACAGTACACTGGTTCAATTTAAATAATAGCAATTTATTTTGTGACCATCACACCAAAGTGTATAACTATTGTAAGGTAAGCCAACTGGACTTAAGAACAAAACAGAAGATCTATAGTTGTATAGCACCTTGTATACCTGGAATTAAAATGGTAAAACCTATGGATCGATGTTAAGTTGCTCTAGGGGTGGGTCTCTTAGTGAGAATCATATGAGCACACACGCAGTGCTCGGTTTACATTAGCTTAAGTTCATGTGTTGATATATTGAGTTAAACATGCTGGTGTGACAGATCAGAACAAGAACAATATCTGTCTAATGCGAAAATAGGATCAACAGATTAAGCTAAAGAGAAGAAAAGGAAAGAGAGGAGTTATACCTCCCCTGTAATTTGAGGTTCATTATTGTTCAACCTTGTCGCATACGTTGAGCTATCAAAACATCAACAATTAAGGTCTCCCATAGTATAATACATATGCTACTACAAAATAAAATAAAAAGTTTACCAAATTAGCCAGAAAGATGAGGGAAGGTCATAAACTCATAAAAAATATTCTAACCATATACCAGATGAATTATTCCCTCACCTAGCATCTTAGAACAACAAAAAATGAAAAAGAGAGGCGTCAAAGATGAAAGCTTAATTGAAGAAACTACGGCAAGTGAAAGTCATGCTAATAACTTAAATACCTAAATGAAAATTACTGTTATTCTTCTTGTCTTTTCTCCTTTCTGGTATCATTAACTAGAGAGATTAAAAACATGTGGAGGTTCAGAAATATATCTTCTAGCAACCACCAAAAGAGCATTCAACAGACTGGAAGTAGTAACCCTCATTGTGTATCTGCGAAAGGAAATTATTATTCCAAATAAAGTTATCAAACAGTAGAAACTTCAGAATTCACCATAATCTCCGGCCTTAGAACACCAATACCTTGACCAATTATAGACGCTTTCCAATTCCATAAACAAAAAAATTCAATCATCCAAACAGTACTCTACCTATATTTTGACTCTAGACAACAACCATATTCAATCCAACAAACACTATTCTATAGATTTTGTAACTCCAGAAAATAGCAATTAACAATGATACTAACAAAATTTCCATGGTGAGATACAACTTCAAACCACCAATACTCAGAAATCTTAGAATTGGCAAACAAGAAACAACCATATGTATCAACAATTAAGCTACAAAACATAGAAAAAATCCTAGCCTCCACAATCTTTTCCTCCTGCAGTGCAGAACTTAATTTGATAAAAATAAAAAAGTTATGAACTTAATTTGATAGAAATACAAAATTAAAGCTCAATTTACAGGGACTAGATCATATCAATACAATGAAGTCTAGTAATTTTTAGGGGGGGAAATTGATGAGAGTGATATGAACGAAAGGGGAAGAAATTGTTAAAAATGTTGTTTACCTCCTTGATCTTCCTCGTGACGCTAATTTATTTGCGGAGCGGTTCTCCGGCATTCAATGCATAGCCACAAAAAAACGGTCAGATAATAAACACAATCGCGAATTCGCAACTTTTCGAGCAGAAACATTAACATCATCGACATCGAAATCTAATTAAAAAATTCACAATTTATATGGATTCTGGATTTTTAGGTTGAACAAAATTTTACTAAAAAAAAACATCATTCATTTTCATTTTGGAAGGAAACCCTAACCTCCCTACTCTGGTCGTCGTCGCGGGACATAAGGAACTTGGAGACGACAGCGGAGGAGGTGGTAGGACGTCGTGGAGAAGACAGACGCATTGTCGCCGTGAAGAGAACTTCGCCATCTCTTTCCAGGAGATAGTATGAGGAGAAGGTGAGAGGGATGGTTTGAGAATTGAGATGAAGATGTAAACGAAAGAGTGAAGACGTCAAAAATTCAACCAATACCGGTAATTGATAGTCTCTGAATCTTTCGCCAGAGGTTTTGCAATTCCCCAATTCGTCGGAGGGTTTCGATTGCCTGAGTATTAATGGAGGTCGCGTGGATTTGGTTGATGGTTCGCCGATTTCCTTGATGGAGTTTTAGGGTTAAGTTAGGTTTTGATTAACGTTTTTTATTTTAATTTTTTAAAAATTTAGGTCTCATAAATTACTTTGATCAATTGCTAGTTTGCTACGGAGCATTTCATTATGACCTTTCGTATTTTGTATACTCCGTAATATTATTATTGTTTTAACTAGGCCCTCGATACTCTTTTTGATGCTAGAGTCGCGGCACATATAAACAAAAAAAGCTATGGTGTCACCCGTAAATCAAAGGCGAAATATAATTTCAACTCTAACGTGTCGGTTTAATTTAACAGGCGACGCATCCTAGGATCCCAAAACACTGTTCAAGATTGGGATATACAAATAAATTAAAAGAAAAACCTAAGGTGTCGCCTATAAACTTAAGGCGACACATATACTTTAAGGGTTAGTTAAATACTCATAGGCGATGTATAAGGTCAAATCTACAGTGTCGCCTATAATGTAAGAGGCGACACGTAAAGTATATACATCCCTTACTATGTAGCAGGCGACATGTAAAGTATACGCGTCCCCTTTTATATTACGGGGGACTCGTATACTTTTACTTTCCGAGTCGCCTGTTCAATAAAAGGCGACTCTAAAATCTTATGTGTCGCCTGATAAATTGCAGGTGACGCGTAAGCCTTTTATTTGGTTATTTATTTTGATTTATGAAGCCTTATGAGTCGCCTGCGCCATAAGAGGCGACTCTAAAAGCTTATGTGTCGCCTAATTTTTTGAGGCGACTCGAAAAGTCCGACTCCGTAGGATGTTTTTGTAGTAGTGGTAGCTATGAGGAAAGGAAGTTTTTATTTGATTCGATTGTTATATATTTGTTAGATTCAAATCTTTATGTAGATGTCTTGTGACTTTCTATCAATGACCTAATATGCTTATAAAAAAAATATGAATAACTTGTTTTCTAAAAGATTTTTTTTTTTAATCTAGGAAAAGTTATTTTCCACCCTTAACAAAACAAACAAAATATTTTCCAAGAAAAGTGTTTTTGTCCAGCCTAACTAAAGCTACGAAGAAATTATTACAAGGAAAAGTATAATAAGCACAAAGTTTTTGCAGCTTACTTTTCAATTAATACTGATCTTTAGGGCATGCAAATTACCTAGTATAAATAAGGTCAAATATGTGACTTGTCTTAAACAAATCTTCGGTCTTTTTTATTAAATCAAAACCTCATTCGCACATTTTGATTGTACTTGTACTTAGATTACTTCTATGAGATTATGACTACTCCGTATATAGTACTCCCTTCGTTTATTTTTAAATGCGTTACTTTGACTTTAGCATTATTTATATATTATAAGTTTGATTTGGTTTTTTACCTATATACAAAAATCGAATATTGTTATGTAAAATGTTGAATAAATCACAATACATTATCATTTTTTATTTTCATAATAGTAAATTTGTATAATATTTACAAATAAAAATTATTAAAAAATAAAAACATGCTAATGATCAAATAATATATTGACAAATATATTAGTCAAATTGATGTATTTGAAAAAAAGAACCAGAGGGAATACTTCGTATAGTTTCGTGGTGATTATTACTCTTTACTAGGAGAAACTTGGAACGTGAGAAACTGAGAACATAATGGACCAAATATAGTGATGATTTCGTTTTGGGCCCATACCAGTATAGTAGCCCCATATGTTTAGTTCGTTTTGGGCCCTGTGATTTTTATTTGTCACGACTCACGAGTCTCGTAGTCTCATCACACACCCAAAAACCAATGTTGTTACACTTCATGTCTCACAATTGTATTTATCGGAAATTAGGAATAATAATTTTTATTATTTTATTTTTAAAGGTTAGATGAAATGCCTTATTGAGACGAAAAGAACAATTATAAAAAATAGATATTTTGAAAACACTCCGTATTTTTTAAGATTATCAAAAACTAGTATTGAAGCCCGTGCGATGCACGGGTTTGTCAATTTTCGTACATATTTGTGTTATTATATCGTATACAAATGAGTTTTTTTTTATAAATTTCCATACTCAAACTGGAGAGTTCTATTGATAAAACATGGAGAAATAACACATGTTCAATGAAAACATGATAACATTAATAACTAAATAAAAATATCTCTTCCAACAAACAATTTCAGTTATCTCCAAAATTCCGAGTAAGTAGGAGCACCACTATATATAGGGACAACTACAAAAGCCCTAAAACATAACTTGGCAGGACATCTAAGAGTCTGCAATTGTAACCTCAACCTCAACACCAGGTTCAATGGTGATTGAAGTGATCTGCTTCACCACATCAGGGGAGCTGAAGAGGTCGATGACTCTCTTGTGGGCACGCAACTCAAATCTGTCCCAAGTGTTTGTTCCTGCAAGATAATTACATGGCACGGTCAATTACTAATTAGGGAAAAGATGGGTTGATCAATGCATAAAAATCGCTGATGAATTAAAGTTTGTGCTTTTTTTTTCTTGTGTGCAACTTATATGTGTAATACTCCATCATCACAGTAAAAGAATTAATATACGTAAGTTAAAATACAAATATATCAATATCCAGTAGGTATACGAAGTAGTATTAAATGGACACACATAAATCGATGGAACAAAAACAATTATGCTTGTACAAAATTCTTGCGATGGAACATAAACAATGAAGCACATACAAAATTATTTTCCATAGAACATAAACAATGAAGCCTAACATAAACAATTATGATTTATGCTCGTACAAAATTCTAATTTGGTGAGGGTTGAGATTAACAATGAAGCCCAACATACAAAATTCTAATTTGGTGAGGGTTGATATTAACAATGAAGCACGTATAATGAAGATGAGGGTTGAGATTTTTAATGTAAGGGTTGAGATTTTATGTATATCTCTAACCTTTAAAATACTCACATTTGCAACACTATGCTTATCAATAGTGTTTTGAGTCACAAATTCATGAAATTCACTATTCCTAAGGAAATGTTTTGCATTCCTTCCCTTTGCAAGCTCTATCATACTTCTTCAATCAACCAAGGTTCAAACCTTGTAAGCAACAAATTTCCACATTTTTTTTTCACTTTCTCTCTTTTCTGTTTTCTGATTCATAAGTGATAAATATTATATAAGGGAAAAGCTTTCCCCCAATATTATTGATGAACAAGAGTATTTATACACCCACAATTTCCAAGCAGGGCGTACGAAACAACTAGGATAAGAAAATCAAAGAGTTTCCTAAACCCACTAACCTTCCTAATACTTTCTAACTTACGTAACAACTACAACATTAATACTTTTAATACTTTGTAACTTACATAACAGCTAGACCATTATTACTTTCTTAATTAATTAGGTATAACATTTAATTTTCGTAACACCCTCCCTCAAGTTGGAGCATGTGTGGGGATTAAAAATGCCCAACTTGAAAAAAAGAAAATCAAATTGTTGCTTCCCAAGAGCTTTAGTAAACATGTCAGCGAGCTGTGAGGAAGTGGATACATAAGATGGTTCAATTACACCATCTACTATAGAATCACGAACAAAATGACAATCAACCTCAATGTGCTTTGTGCGCTCATGAAAAATCGGATTCTTAGCCATGTGCAAAGCGGACTAACTGTCACAAAATAATGGAATAACTTTAGGATGATGAACTCCTAAACTCAACAACAATCCCTTTAACCATTTTAATTCACATGTAATCGCGGCCATGGAGCGATATTCTGCCTCTGCGGAAGAGCGAGAAACAGTGTGTTGGTTTTTTTTGTCTTCCATGAAATAGGCGAATGACCTAAAAACACAAACGAACCTGTTAAAGAACGACGAGTGATGGGACACACTGCCCAATCTGAGTCGCACCATCCTTGCAAAGTTAAATTACTGTCAGCACGTAATAGGATACCCTGTCCTGGTGTACCCTTCAAGTACCGAACAACTCTCAATGTTGCATTCCGAAAGGTTAATATTATGATCAGAATCAGAGTAATTCCCACACTGTGCAATGAAAGTTCTTCGTCTACGAAAGGTTCTTTCGGGCTCAGGATCGAATGGAGTAAGATTACTAGTACCTACGGTCCTGGGCATAGACAAAGACTACAAAACAATGTGAGATCCGGTCTCAAGGAACGTGAGATCCTTGAGTAGTAACAAACAATAATCTAGGATAATCAATCAACAACAGAAAATAAAACCGTTTCCCCGGCAACGGCGCCAAAATTTGACAGGCTAAATCGCACTCCTATCAAAGATAAACCTAACGTTCACCAACTAAAAATATAGCAAGGGAAGCAGGGATCGTATCCACAGGGAAACAATGTTCTTTCTACTATTAATTAACTAATCTAGACTACTGGTAACAAAGAATTGGATTGGTTTGTATATTAAGCTAAGGCAAATAATCAAACTGGAATATAACAATATTAAGGGAATCTAGGGCAGCGGTTCACCATAAATGCAGACCGGGATTGGACAACGGACAATAACAATTAATTAACAATCATAACTAGGAAAACATGCATCTCTCGAATCTTATGAATTCCTTAGGATAGAACAACTAGCGGGCTCTCGCTACGTACTAGAAATAATTCCTATCTAATAGCCACATACCAAAAACATCAGATTTATACCTCTCGGCGCATAATCTAAGGTTAATCAAACTCAAATCAAAATAGTCCGGCCGAACAGAATTGACGAGCAATAATAATAAGCTATAGAAATTATAATCAATCAATCAAATAATCAAGTCCACATATAATCCCAATCATGCATTCATGGATCCCCTAAACCCTAGAAATTAAACTACTCACTCATGATAACTAATAACAAAGCGATTAACATAATGGAAAACATGATCAAAGCAATAGAATAAATTAAAGTAAGAAGCAGTACCTAATTCTCGAACAATGGAAATTGAAAGCTTGTGTTTTTATATAAATCGAACTAAGTGTTTGAATTAATGTAGAGAGGAAATAAAACTTAGAGAAATAAACTAAGGGTTTAGTGCTGGAAAAAAATATGATATAAAAAATAAAACAAGTTTGCTTATATAGTTTTGCCAAAATAAGGCCTAAAAACGGAATTAAAAACGCGAAAAACAGCTGGAGGTTGGCGTCGCCCGATCGGGCGACGCATCGCCCGATCGGGCGAATCACTCGATAGTCGGCCCGATCGGGCCAAAATCCGCCCGATCCGGCGGATTGCGAAATCTCCACAAAGCCTCCAGATTGACCGCCCGATCCGAATCGGGCGAGCTGCGCCCGATCGGGCGCGCGTTGATGAACTTGGCTTGCTTATACTTCCGCCCGATGGTTGCATTTCGCCCTCAGCTTCCAGGGCGATTTGCAATCTTCAATGTATGTCGCCCGTATCACCAAGTCTAACTCCCGGGGCTCAACCATAAGCATCTAAGGCTCCCGAAAGTCGACAATGGAGGTCCCGAACTTCTCGGACTCATATAGTGGCCTTGATCAACAATGAAACGGGTCTAAAACGACCAATTTCTCATAATCAAACCTGAAACTCAAGGCACACTCAATAACACACATTAGTACTAGAAACGGCTCCTAAGAGCACGTTTGATACATAAAAGTACTAAGGGACGGGGGTAAAAACTCTATATAAAACGCATATATCAGTACGGCGTCGCCTTCTTTTTTGAGGCGACACCTTTGCTATTTATTTTTAATTTTTTACGGTAAAATAATTACAGCCTATGTAGGATTCGAACCTACATATATGTGCAATGGCACATTGCTCTACCAATTGAGCTAATAGGCTTTCAAAAATAATTAATGGTAGTAATACTTGAAATAGAACTATGACCAAATAAAAATTATTAGGCCTTTAAAGAGAAACAACAAGGAGCAGGAATAAAAAGTAGGACATTGTATAGTGTAAAAAAATTCTCAATCACCAAATAACCACCAATTAAGTATGTACTTCCACAGTTCAACCAGCAATTGCTAAAAATTACACACTTTTCATGCTCGGAATTTTGAGAAGCTTAACAAACAAATGGCCACATTGCAAGTAAAACACTATTTGTAGCCTTGCCTGATTAGACTATGGTCATCAAACATACTATTTGGAGAGTAACAACCCAGCAAAAACTCCTAGACAGCACCACGGATCTATAGAGGGGTGGACACCCTATCATAAATAAAGATGTAAAGAACATAAACAATATTGAGTTTCAAAATGAGATATGAACAACTAATCTGCTACAAAATATGAGAAGAGAAAGAAAACAGCATCAGAATAATTCACATTGCACAATGAACAACCCAGTCAACAATAAACCAATCTCAAATTACGCATAATCACCATAACATCGATGAAGAAAGACAACAACTAAAGTGATAGCAGAAGCTTCCACGCAAAATACCATTAGCAAAAGTAAAAGGGAGAAAAAAAGAAACCTTGTACTAACAAAGGAAGTAAACTAAAGAAAAACATGCAAAAGAACACATAAAAGATTTACCCCACATTCAATCTGTCTTAGTACTTTTGCAATAGAGAATGAAGCACGCCACCAGCCTCCTTGCGCTAAGAGTTTTTCCTATATGCAGAATTGTATAATCAGATCATACTACCAGAGGATAAACACATCATCAGTCTTACACAAGACAAGATAGAGAAAATTACTAATAAATTTAATCAATGTTAACCAAGTAAATTAAAAGCTCTCTACAGCTACGTGTCGTGCAAGTCTTATACCAAATAGAACATGAGATAGAAGTAGCCGTGCCATATCAATGCAGCTTACAAGCAAAGAAGACACAATTGCAGATATTAATCGCTCACAAGAAGTCAAATTAACTTTGGATTCTAACTCTCCTCAAGGAGAATTCTTAGCCCTTGATAAGAAAATGTAAAGTCGCTGAAATTTATTGGACGGGTTCTTAAATACATAATCTTTAGCAGCACAACAATTGTATGAGGCTATGAGCTAACTCACTAGACTTTACCACAGAGTCTACAACACAAGCTCCTAGCATTGATTTTACATTAACCGGTCCTTTTTTTCCCGGGCATGGAAACCAAATTCATTTGTATTCATTGTCTTTTTACATGGAATACAAAGCTAAATACATACACAGTACACTGGTTCAATTTAAATAATAGCAATTTATTTTGTGACCATCACACCAAAGTGTATAACTATTGTAAGGTAAGCCAACTGGACTTAAGAACAAAACAGAAGATCTATAGTTGTATAGCACCTTGTATACCTGGAATTAAAATGGTAAAACCTATGGATCGATGTTAAGTTGCTCTAGGGGTGGGTCTCTTAGTGAGAATCATATGAGCACACACGCAGTGCTCGGTTTACATTAGCTTAAGTTCATGTGTTGATATATTGAGTTAAACATGCTGGTGTGACAGATCAGAACAAGAACAATATCTGTCTAATGCGAAAATAGGATCAACAGATTAAGCTAAAGAGAAGAAAAGGAAAGAGAGGAGTTATACCTCCCCTGTAATTTGAGGTTCATTATTGTTCAACCTTGTCGCATACGTTGAGCTATCAAAACATCAACAATTAAGGTCTCCCATAGTATAATACATATGCTACTACAAAATAAAATAAAAAGTTTACCAAATTAGCCAGAAAGATGAGGGAAGGTCATAAACTCATAAAAAATATTCTAACCATATACCAGATGAATTATTCCCTCACCTAGCATCTTAGAACAACAAAAAATGAAAAAGAGAGGCGTCAAAGATGAAAGCTTAATTGAAGAAACTACGGCAAGTGAAAGTCATGCTAATAACTTAAATACCTAAATGAAAATTACTGTTATTCTTCTTGTCTTTTCTCCTTTCTGGTATCATTAACTAGAGAGATTAAAAACATGTGGAGGTTCAGAAATATATCTTCTAGCAACCACCAAAAGAGCATTCAACAGACTGGAAGTAGTAACCCTCATTGTGTATCTGCGAAAGGAAATTATTATTCCAAATAAAGTTATCAAACAGTAGAAACTTCAGAATTCACCATAATCTCCGGCCTTAGAACACCAATACCTTGACCAATTATAGACGCTTTCCAATTCCATAAACAAAAAAATTCAATCATCCAAACAGTACTCTACCTATATTTTGACTCTAGACAACAACCATATTCAATCCAACAAACACTATTCTATAGATTTTGTAACTCCAGAAAATAGCAATTAACAATGATACTAACAAAATTTCCATGGTGAGATACAACTTCAAACCACCAATACTCAGAAATCTTAGAATTGGCAAACAAGAAACAACCATATGTATCAACAATTAAGCTACAAAACATAGAAAAAATCCTAGCCTCCACAATCTTTTCCTCCTGCAGTGCAGAACTTAATTTGATAAAAATAAAAAAGTTATGAACTTAATTTGATAGAAATACAAAATTAAAGCTCAATTTACAGGGACTAGATCATATCAATACAATGAAGTCTAGTAATTTTTAGGGGGGGAAATTGATGAGAGTGATATGAACGAAAGGGGAAGAAATTGTTAAAAATGTTGTTTACCTCCTTGATCTTCCTCGTGACGCTAATTTATTTGCGGAGCGGTTCTCCGGCATTCAATGCATAGCCACAAAAAAAACGGTCAGATAATAAACACAATCGCGAATTCGCAACTTTTCGAGCAGAAACATTAACATCATCGACATCGAAATCTAATTAAAAAATTCACAATTTATATGGATTCTGGATTTTTAGGTTGAACAAAATTTTACTAAAAAAAAACATCATTCATTTTCATTTTGGAAGGAAACCCTAACCTCCCTACTCTGGTCGTCGTCGCGGGACATAAGGAACTTGGAGACGACAGCGGAGGAGGTGGTAGGACGTCGTGGAGAAGACAGACGCATTGTCGCCGTGAAGAGAACTTCGCCATCTCTTTCCAGGAGATAGTATGAGGAGAAGGTGAGAGGGATGGTTTGAGAATTGAGATGAAGATGTAAACGAAAGAGTGAAGACGTCAAAAATTCAACCAATACCGGTAATTGATAGTCTCTGAATCTTTCGCCAGAGGTTTTGCAATTCCCCAATTCGTCGGAGGGTTTCGATTGCCTGAGTATTAATGGAGGTCGCGTGGATTTGGTTGATGGTTCGCCGATTTCCTTGATGGAGTTTTAGGGTTAAGTTAGGTTTTGATTAACGTTTTTTATTTTAATTTTTTAAAAATTTAGGTCTCATAAATTACTTTGATCAATTGCTAGTTTGCTACGGAGCATTTCATTATGACCTTTCGTATTTTTTATACTCCGTAATATTATTATTGTTTTAACTAGGCCCTCGATACTCTTTTTGATGCTAGAGTCGCGGCACATATAAACAAAAAAAGCTATGGTGTCACCCGTAAATCAAAGGCGAAATATAATTTCAACTCTAACGTGTCGGTTTAATTTAACAGGCGACGCATCCTAGGATCCCAAAACACTGTTCAAGATTGGGATATACAAATAAATTAAAAGAAAAACCTAAGGTGTCGCCTATAAACTTAAGGCGACACATATACTTTAAGGGTTAGTTAAATACTCATAGGCGATGTATAAGGTCAAATCTACAGTGTCGCCTATAATGTAAGAGGCGACACGTAAAGTATATACATCCCTTACTATGTAGCAGGCGACATGTAAAGTATACGCGTCCCCTTTTATATTACGGGGGACTCGTATACTTTTACTTTCCGAGTCGCCTGTTCAATAAAAGGCGACTCTAAAATCTTATGTGTCGCCTGATAAATTGCAGGTAACGCGTAAGCCTTTTATTTGGTTATTTATTTTGATTTATGAAGCCTTATGAGTCGCCTGCGCCATAAGAGGCGACTCTAAAAGCTTATGTGTCGCCTAATTTTTTGAGGCGACTCGAAAAGTCCGACTCCGTAGGATGTTTTTGTAGTAGTGGTAGCTATGAGGAAAGGAAGTTTTTATTTGATTCGATTGTTATATATTTGTTAGATTCAAATCTTTATGTAGATGTCTTGTGACTTTCTATCAATGACCTAATATGCTTATAAAAAAAATATGAATAACTTGTTTTCTAAAAGATTTTTTTTTTTAATCTAGGAAAAGTTATTTTCCACCCTTAACAAAACAAACAAAATATTTTCCAAGAAAAGTGTTTTTGTCCAGCCTAACTAAAGCTACGAAGAAATTATTACAAGGAAAAGTATAATAAGCACAAAGTTTTTGCAGCTTACTTTTCAATTAATACTGATCTTTAGGGCATGCAAATTACCTAGTATAAATAAGGTCAAATATGTGACTTGTCTTAAACAAATCTTCGGTCTTTTTTATTAAATCAAAACCTCATTCGCACATTTTGATTGTACTTGTACTTAGATTACTTCTATGAGATTATGACTACTCCGTATATAGTACTCCCTTCGTTTATTTTTAAATGCGTTACTTTGACTTTAGCATTATTTATATATTATAAGTTTGATTTGGTTTTTTACCTATATACAAAAATCGAATATTGTTATGTAAAATGTTGAATAAATTACAATACATTATCATTTTTTATTTTCATAATAGTAAATTTGTATAATATTTACAAATAAAAATTATTAAAAAACAAAAACATGCTAATGATCAAATAATATATTGACAAATATATTAGTCAAATTGATGTATTTGAAAAAAAGAACCAGAGGGAATACTTCGTATAGTTTCGTGGTGATTATTACTCTTTACTAGGAGAAACTTGGAACGTGAGAAACTGAGAACATAATGGACCAAATATAGTGATGATTTCGTTTTGGGCCCATACCAGTATAGTAGCCCCATATGTTTAGTTCGTTTTGGGCCCTGTGATTTTTATTTGTCACGACTCACGAGTCTCGTAGTCTCATCACACACCCAAAAACCAATGTTGTTACACTTCATGTCTCACAATTGTATTTATCGGAAATTAGGAATAATAATTTTTATTATTTTATTTTTAAAGGTTAGATGAAATGCCTTATTGAGACGAAAAGAACAATTATAAAAAATAGATATTTTGAAAACACTCCGTATTTTTTAAGATTATCAAAAACTAGTATTGAAGCCCGTGCGATGCACGGGTTTGTCAATTTTCGTACATATTTGTGTTATTATATCGTATACAAATGAGTTTTTTTTTATAAATTTCCATACTCAAACTGGAGAGTTCTATTGATAAAACATGGAGAAATAACACATGTTCAATGAAAACATGATAACATTAATAACTAAATAAAAATATCTCTTCCAACAAACAATTTCAGTTATCTCCAAAATTCCGAGTAAGTAGGAGCACCACTATATATAGGGACAACTACAAAAGCCCTAAAACATAACTTGGCAGGACATCTAAGAGTCTGCAATTGTAACCTCAACCTCAACACCAGGTTCAATGGTGATTGAAGTGATCTGCTTCACCACATCAGGGGAGCTGAAGAGGTCGATGACTCTCTTGTGGGCACGCAACTCAAATCTGTCCCAAGTGTTTGTTCCTGCAAGATAATTACATGGCACGGTCAATTACTAATTAGGGAAAAGATGGGTTGATCAATGCATAAAAATCGCTGATGAATTAAAGTTTGTGCTTTTTTTTTCTTGTGTGCAACTTATATGTGTAATACTCCATCATCACAGTAAAAGAATTAATATACGTAAGTTAAAATACAAATATATCAATATCCAGTAGGTATACGAAGTAGTATTAAATGGACACACATAAATCGATGGAACAAAAACAATTATGCTTGTACAAAATTCTTGCGATGGAACATAAACAATGAAGCACATACAAAATTATTTTCCATAGAACATAAACAATGAAGCCTAACATAAACAATTATGATTTATGCTCGTACAAAATTCTAATTTGGTGAGGGTTGAGATTAACAATGAAGCCCAACATACAAAATTCTAATTTGGTGAGGGTTGATATTAACAATGAAGCACGTATAATGGAGATGAGGGTTGAGATTTTTAATGTAAGGGTTGAGATTTTATGTATATCTCTAACCTTTAAAATACTCACATTTGCAACACTATGCTTATCAATAGTGTTTTGAGTCACAAATTCATGAAATTCACTATTCCTAAGGAAATGTTTTGCATTCCTTCCCTTTGCAAGCTCTATCATACTTCTTCAATCAACCAAGGTTCAAACCTTGTAAGCAACAAATTTCCACATTTTTTTTTCACTTTCTCTCTTTTCTGTTTTCTGATTCATAAGTGATAAATATTATATAAGGGAAAAGCTTTCCCCCAATATTATTGATGAACAAGAGTATTTATACACCCACAATTTCCAAGCAGGGCGTACGAAACAACTAGGATAAGAAAATCAAAGAGTTTCCTAAACCCACTAACCTTCCTAATACTTTCTAACTTACGTAACAACTACAACATTAATACTTTTAATACTTTGTAACTTACATAACAGCTAGACCATTATTACTTTCTTAATTAATTAGGTATAACATTTAATTTTCGTAACACCCTCCCTCAAGTTGGAGCATGTGTGGGGATTAAAAATGCCCAACTTGGAAAAAAGAAAATCAAATTGTTGCTTCCCAAGAGCTTTAGTAAACATGTCAGCGAGCTGTGAGGAAGTGGATACATAAGATGGTTCAATTACACCATCTACTATAGAATCACGAACAAAATGACAATCAACCTCAATGTGCTTTGTGCGCTCATGAAAAATCGGATTCTTAGCCATGTGCAAAGCGGACTAACTGTCACAAAATAATGGAATAACTTTAGGATGATGAACTCCTAAACTCAACAACAATCCCTTTAACCATTTTAATTCACATGTAATCGCGGCCATGGAGCGATATTCTGCCTCTGCGGAAGAGCGAGAAACAGTGTGTTGGTTTTTTTTTGTCTTCCATGAAATAGGCGAATGACCTAAAAACACAAACGAACCTGTTAAAGAACGACGAGTGATGGGACACACTGCCCAATCTGAGTCGCACCATCCTTGCAAAGTTAAATTACTGTCAGCACGTAATAGGATACCCTGTCCTGGTGTACCCTTCAAGTACCGAACAACTCTCAATGTTGCATCCCAATGGTCAACTCGAGGCTCCTGCATGAATTGTGATAAGATATAGACCGAATAAGCAAGGTCCGGAAGAGTCACAACTAAATAGACCAGGCGGCCTACAAGCCGGCGGTAAGCCTCCGGCTCCTTCATTAACGACCCATCAGCTAGGCCAAGACGATGATTTTGTTCAATGGTAAAGCCGCAAAACCTGCTTCCGAAATAATATCAAGAGTATACTTCCGTTGACACAAAAATAATCCTGAATAACTCCTCGCAACCTCAATGCATACATAACCAAAACGCATAGGCAATTCTGAAGAAACCTTTCAGAATTCACAAACCATAAAACACAAATAGAGAAGAAGATAAGGGGATTGGGAAGGAGAGGGAGAGATGGAAAGGAATGAAATTATAGTTTGGTATATATTCGTTGGAATCCCTGAAAACAGATATATTGAAAATCCTTTGGGAACAAATTAAGGAAGTGTATAATCTCATCTCACTGTGATATGATCTAAAAATTAGGGGGGGGGGGGGGGGTATAGGGATACCAGTTTAAGTTAGGATAAGAGCTTTAAGTATGCTATTATTTATCCAAAAACAATTATTTCTCAAGCAATTAAAAAGAACCTTTAAAACTTGTCAACCCACACAAGACATAAGAAAGGGAAGATACTTTGAACTTCGATTCTGTGATGGAACTGGCATACCGACACAATGCCTTTTTAACACGTTCTCTAAAAATTCTAAAAAAATATTTAGAATATACAAGATCTGCCCTCTAACCTATTCTCGAACTTATACTTTCAATTTACTTCTAAAATTTAATTTTGTGATATACTTACCAACTGGTGAAGCATGTCTATTGTCAGGTTGATCAAAACGACTTCAAAGATGTGCTCGAAACACTAGGCACGTTCTACTTCCTAATCAAAATTAACCTAGCGACGACTCTTTCTAGGAACATTGTTCTGCAATTGCGCCTCAAGACATTTGTTCATGAAGAAGCAGAAGAGCATTTTGGAACGTCAGTAAACCTTTCCATTTGTTTAGTATACCACGAACTAATTGTTGTGTATAAACTTTCTTTAGTTTTGAGAATTTCTATAAGAATAAGTAGCTATATGCTACATATATGTTCTTTACTAATGCCTTTTGCAAATAGGACTCTTGAAACTCAACTAATAGCTTATTGTTATATTAATTGTTCTATCTATTTGTTTAGTTCGTTTTGCCATTTGATTTCGATATCTTGGGGGACCGCGCGCGCTAGCGCGCGGTCCAACAACTAGTGTATACAAAAAGGTGGAAGAAGTTTGTGGAATCTATCTTTATCATATTAAGTAGTTAATCTTGGCAAGACTCTAATATTATTTATTTAATTAGTTAATAACTTAATAATATGTGATGACGTGGAAATCCTACGTGGACGCTCTCAATGCTCTCCAAAAAACTCCCCTTTATATATATATATATATATATATATATATATATATATATATATATATATTAGATTAAGAATGTTGTTTTTACATATTACTCAGGTATTTAACATGGTCAAAGTCGATAAATAAATAGTGTGAAAAGTCAATGTGGTGCATCTATTAAGAAACTGGAGAAGTATTACATGACTGGGGCATGCTCTTTGTCTTAATTAATTTAAATCAATATGTCATTAATTTCAAGTATAGATATTATATTTTATCCGTTCCTTAAATATTGGATCATGTTTATTTTACGCTTTTACACCACACAATTTTGACTCTTAATCTCTCGATTATGCATATCGATACGAACTGAACAAGATCCTACACGATTACATATTTCCTTATGTATATATTACAAAATATGGTTAAAGGTACGACGTGAGTATTAAAAAAGACAAAATGGTGCGATATTTATGAAACGAATGAAATACTAGTTATTGACTCAGGTAACGCCCCTTAACGTTCATCAATTATTATTATTATTATTTTCTTATCAAAATGATTTATAAACTTCATTACGCACTCTATCCATTTCTAAATAAATATCTCACTTTGACAGATACACTGGTCAATACAATCAACCTTTAGCATATCATACACACGCCCTCGTTAATTTATTTTTGCAGGTCTACATTTTATTTTAATTTATTAGTTACTTTGACTACATTCATGGCCATATACTTAGCATGAAATATATAATAATCCACCAAAAAATTTCCTCCACAAATCGATTTTTCCAGAAATTCTCCAACTTTAATCTTATCTCCATAAAAAGTCGGCCAAATGCCTACTAAACTACAGGCCATCATTGAAAGTACCCAAAAAATCTGGACACCCATACCTAAAATCATCATCCAGCACGAGCCTAACACACGCCTCATATCTCAACCCTCCACGTGTCTCTCCATCCAACGGCACATATTTCAGACCTAGCTCCCTCCACACGCCCTTAAAACCTCTCATCCTCCTCTTCCTCACTTACTCCACTCACTCTCATCTTCTACCTTCATCTTTCTCTCTCCTTCAATTTTCCGCCATTTTCAAGATGCTTCTCAGAGCTTCCCCATCTTTCTCTCTCCTCGCCAACAATGGCGGAGATGCACACTCTCTCTCATCGGCGAATTCTGTTTCGAATTCTCTGACCTTTTCTCCCTCCTCTCTCCGAATTTCGTCGTCGGCGAAAAACCCTAACGGCGGTTTCTCCGTGTCGGCGGCGTTGCAGGAATCTAACAGCCGTCCGTTGACCGGCGTTATTTTTGAGCCGTTTGAGGAGGTGAAGAAGGAGTTGTCTATGGTGCCTACTGTTCCCCAGGATTCTCTTGCTCGCCAGAAATACGCCGATGACTGTGAATCCGCCATAAATGAACAAATCAAGTAATTCTCATTCCTCTTCCTCTGTTTCTTTAATTATGTTACAGTTTCTTGCTTATTTGTATGCTGGATTTCTGGAAATGGCTTGAATTATGGTTTGTGATGCGTGTATGTCATCCTCATATTGTCGATTTATCTACAGAGTAGTTCTTTCGCATTTGGTTTTCTTTCTTATTTATCTACGGATATTCTAGAAATTGCTTGAATTATTGCTTGTTTGATCTTTGATTTGTATAAATTCAGTCTCATTTCGTTGATTTATCTGGAAATTACTTGAATTGTGGTTTCTAACCTGTATTTTTGGCCCAGTTTCCTTGATGTATGAGACTATGATGTATTTGATTCCCATTTATGGCGTTCTTTCTATTTATGGATTTGGTATTTTTTTACCTGATTTTGTTGGGGAAGTTCTACGTTGCTTTTATTGATAGAGTAATTGTTACTTAACTTCAAAAAATTTGGGGTTCTTGCAGTGTGGAATACAATGTTTCATACGTTTATCACGCGATGTTTGCTTACTTTGATCGAGACAATGTGGCACTCAAAGGTCTTGCAAAGTAAATCGCTCGACAATCACCTTTTTTCCCCTTTTGTAGTTGCTTTAATTTGTGTAATTTAGTAATTATAGTGAATTGGTTTTACTTTATGATTAGGTTTTTCAAGGAATCTAGTGTGGAGGAAAGGGAGCATGCTGAAAAGTTGATGGAATACCAGGTGCTTTAAACATTAATCAACCCAAAAGGATGGTTCAATTTATGTCATTTAGGGTTATTATACTTATTATTCACTGTGGATTGCAGAACATGCGTGGTGGGAAGGTGAAATTGCAATCAATTCTGATGCCTCTTTCTGAATTTGATCATGAGGAAAAGGGAGATGCTTTGCATGGTGGGTTTTCTTGTTCAACCTTGAAACTTGATTTATGATTGATTTTATTCTTTATTTGGTTTTATGCTGAGATGTAGATCTGCATTTGTGATTGTCCTATTAATTAATTTAAGAAATAATGGATCTTAGCTAGGAGTATAGGACGTGTGCTGCATTTTGTTATGTTGTACTCAATGGGAACGAGTTAGTGCTTTTGGTGTAGGGTATATGTTAACATCAATGTGCTTTTTAAAGGATTAACGATTTAATGGGTTCTTCATGGGCACAACGTGTAGAGATATCACACAGTTTACTTTTCTTCTTTATGTCCACTTGCGATTTAAAATAATCACGGCTTTCTTAATTAATTCTCGGCTCTTTGAAATATATTTGTGAGAAGAAAGGTTTGATGGAAAGAAAGTATTACTCTGTATTTGATATAGTTTTATGCCTGATATGGGATATTAGTAGAAATGGAAGTGGTAAATTACTTAATGAAGTACATGAATTAGTTGTTTACGATTCTTACAAATTACAATAGACTAGTGGCTTACTTAACCTCCTCTAACCTTTGGGTTACTGGTTCCAAATATTTCACTTCTTGCAATCAATTAAATTGTTTTTGATACTTCCTTGGAAGTTGGCAATAACATGAAAATTGCCCTTATTCGTTTAATTGTACTTGTAGCTTCCGTGTTTGATTAGTTCACAGCCTGCAATTTACTACGTAGTTTTTTGCAGATTCGATGTACAATTTTAACATGCTTCCTTTGTTAAATTCAACAATGACTTAAACTTATGATACTTTTCAATCTGTATTGAATTGAGTGTGTTATATACTGGTGACACACTCTAATGATCATAAACCTACCTAGTCCTTGCTTCCTTGGTGACAAGCGAGTCCTTCTTGTGCTTCTGAGACTTTATTGTCAAACATCTTTGGTGTGATTGTGCATTAGTTTTGGTGCACCACTGTTTGTTTAAGGAATATGTGGAGGAGTATATGTTTCCTCACAACTGGGTCTGATATCTTTCACTTGACTGCTTCGATCCGTGGAGAGAATGTCACAGGAACTTGTATTGTGGATTTGTGGTGTATTTTCTTGCCAGTTCTCACAGTAATGATTTTGTTTGTTTATGATGCAGCTATGGAACTTGCCTTGTCCCTGGAAAAGCTCGTTAATGAAAAATTGTTGAACTTGCACCATGTAAGGATTAGCAACCCACTTACTCGTTTGTTGTTTGATTAGTCCTTCATTTTATTCAATCTGCAATTGTAGTTTGCAACATATGGCTCTTGCTGATAATAATTTCACAACTCTCTGCCTTCCAGGTAGCTGAGAAGAGTAATGATGTTCAATTACAAGAATTTATTGAGGGCTTTTTCTTAAACGAACAGGTAAGTTCATTTCCCTGGTTATCTATTGAAAATTCCGTAACATACAGATGGTATGCCCTTGATATGTGTAGAATCTGGGTTGTAAATGTGTGTTCATTGTTTCACAGGTTGAAGCCATAAAGAAAATCTCAGAATATGTTGCTCAGCTCCGAAGAATTGGCAAGGGACATGGTAAGTTATCTGCCTTCATTTGATACTGATTCTCTCCATTGTTTGATTCATTAATTAGCATTGATGCAAATTTTATGGTTTATGGCTCAGGTGTATGGCACTTTGATCAGACCCTACTGAACTAGGGAGACACAGCTGCTGCTTGAAGAGTTTGATTTCTATTGAAGAAATTTGTCGACATATTGCAGGATGGGCAGATTTATGCAACTTCTCATGTCTGGAACTGGGGTTGTTTTAGTTCCAAAAGTTTTACCCTTGGTACTGTTGCTCAAATGGAAATGTAAGACCTGCATTTAGTTGATTAAGCTAGGAAATACGTGTTTGAGTTAGGAAGAAAGTGTTAGAATTAACTTTGCTCATCTTATTCGGGATGTCCATATTGTTTCAGCTTATTTCAAAACTCTATTGAAGAAATTTGTGGTTTCGTCCTGAGTAATCGGTCTCCAATTTTTTACTGAAGATACAAGTGTGGGGATGGTGCAATCTTTTCCGATTTGAAACTGATCTTTTCGTCTCCATAAAATACAGTCCTTACCCTCAGTTACTTGAAGCAATTAAGATCCATGATGCCATGAAAATAAAATGACACTTACACCCGAATTTTCCCTTTCTGAATTTAGTTTGAAAGCAATACATATCATATTATCACGTCATGAAGTCCAATTTGAGCCAGTAGAATTTGTTGTCAAAAAAATCTCATTGCACAATGACCATGAATAGAGTAGCAATGATAAGACCAAAGAAACACTGACGTTAATTTTGAGCAGAGATTGCTACCAAACACATAATGGTAAATTGTACTAAAAGAAAGACGAATAAAATTGTTCAATGGAGTTCTGGAAACATAATTGGGCAAAAAATTATATACGACTGAAGATGAGGACAATGATGATGCAAACACTTGGTAGAAAATGTTGTTTTCTTGGTCATTAGAGAGCAAAGAAAGTTGATTACTGGAACTTTTTCTTTTCTTGCGAGCAATAGTTAAAACAAACGCTTATTGACTGATAAAACGCATACCTGTGATTTTGATGATCACATAAATGGAGATCTCAAAAGCTAGCAATATTCTAGCTGCTAGCCCTGATAAGTGATACTTCAAGTAATATGATCATGCAAATAACACTGTAACATTCACTTCTCAAAGAAGAGTAAAGAAGAGCTCGCCTCTCATAACAAACCAAACCAAAACGAAACAAAAAGATCATCTTAAATTGCTGTTGAACAGTTATGTAGCTTCGGGAATACACATGTAAAGCCTGAATAATCAGGCACAAATGTATATCTTTTATCTGGTAGTTGAACCAGCACAATATAACTATGCAAACCACTACAATAGTACACAATATCACCTCCAATAACAAAAAATAGGAGTTCAACTTGTAGTCACAAATCTCTTATATAACAAAAAGTGGCAAAGAAATAACAGCATAATTTTGAATTGCTGTTGGACAGTTAGTATAGGAAAGGAACTAGACATGTAAATCATGAATACTCAGGTATAAATGTGTGTCTTTTATCTGGTAGTTGAGCCAGCACATTATAAGCCCTGCAAACCACCACAAGAATTCACACTAGTCGGCACTAGTATCTGATAAAAGAGAAAATACCAGTGGCCTTGCAGTTTACCTGACAATGCACCCAAAATTTCCAGCCATGTTTCGAATACGGCACAAGGCAGCAAAGAGAATTAGTCCTCTGGTAACAGAACAGCAGAAAATACCCTCAGAATCCAATTTATTTCCCTAGTCTTAGTTCAGAGTTAGGCTCCAAATTTTCTTCATTTTTGCTTTGCAATTCCAACAGTTTCTGTTCTTCCTCTTGGGTTTCTTGTGGTTCTGCAGCTTTCATAGGCTTGGGTTTATTGCTTGTAGATTGCTGATACATAACACCACCCAACATACATACAAGAAGACCAATTGTCCCCACAACAGTTGAATGTTTATCCCAGATGATAAGGTTGATAACAACTGTTAGTAACTTGTTCACTATTCCAAGAACTGTAAAGCCTGTGGCAGATATGGCTTTTCGGCAAGAAAACCCAAAAAATGAGATTGAAAGTCCAAACAAGCAAGATAATCCCACCGGAAGGATAACGCTAAACGAATGCCAATCTGACTCATCAGAAATCTCATGCTTTATCTTCTTCAGCTCGCCCATAACAAACAGCTCTAATGGAAAGAGTAGGAGAGCCTCAAGATTATTGTACAACACAAGGCCCCATGTGTTCAAACCAATGGTCATAACCACATGTTTTATATATACAAAATCAATGGACATGCTAACAAGGTAAGCTAATGCCCAGCTATAAGCCATCACTGTGAATTGATAATCTGTCATCACGTAAATGACACTTCCACCGAAGATAGTGGCAAGTGAGGCCCAAGTTTTTAGTGCTGGCCATGGCTGGTGCAGAAAGAGTGTCTCTCCAATGGCAACAAAAATGGGGACTACAGAACGAAAGACAATGAAAGTGTCTACATTGGCATGGAGGAGGAGCTCACTATTGGTGAAAAGAGAGAGATAGAAGATAATCGCAGCCGGAAGGAACCGCCACATGGTCATAAGGTCAAGACGGTCATGCTCTACACACTTTAGCCACCCACAAACTAAAACACCGGCAGCACTGGTGAAATACTGCAGCGCTGTGAGTGCACCAGGATATGGAAACTTCATAACAGCCCATTTATTAATGATCGAGAGTAAAGATGCTGAAAGACAATACCCAGCAGCTACTCCATAGACAGATACTTGCTGACGCAAGATACTGTACCATGTCACTTGAACTTCAGACACAGATGATCCATTTGCATCTGCATTTTTATTCACTTCACTAGATTTCGGATTCTCGACGTCACCAGACATCTGGAAAAAAAAAATCAAAAAGTTTCCTTTGAGAAGCAATCAATATATGACATCAGTGGAACTCATTTGATATTCAGGATACTGCAAACATATTTTTCCAATCAAATAGTCACCATACTGAGAAATTGTTAATGGTACTCAACAAGTTCCAATAAAACTATTAATGCACAGCTGTAATGTGAAAACAGATTATTAAGCAAGTTCATGCTGTCCATCAGTGTATCAAAAATCACACAACAAGAAAACTGCATCCGCATATTTGTCAAATCATCGAGTTGAAAAATCAAATTGAGAAATAAAAACGTGAAGAAAAAAATTGTGAAATATGGGGAATGACACCTGGATTCAATAAGCAACCTATGTACATCTTAAATTTAACAAATAATCTAAGAAACTGAACGATTTTGGTTAATAATCCCTCCATTTTTTCATAATCTTACAATTCAAGATCCAAGTTTACCTATCTGATCCTACTCCCCTCAAATTCGGTAGCAGAACCCAGATCTTTTGCAAATTGGTTCTTAGTCTTCAAACACGTATAAACCCTAAATCAAACACCATATCCCAAAATCTAAAATTACAACTAACGATCACATTATTTCATTCCTACAGCAAAAATCAATAGTCTAGTTCCAACATGCAGCAGCAATTTCTCATTGCAACTTGCAATTACTTACACTCAGGCCCGTCTCTGAGCCACTAATCCTAATGGATATGAGAATCATGTCGAAAAGGATAATTCGAATTTCAAGTAGAATCATGAAGTGGGTATAGACTAATTAGACGCAAAACACAGCTAACAAGAAACCCAGCAGAATGTATTTAACAATTTGAAACCATCATATCAGAAAATTACAAATAACACTTTTTGAATCGATAAAAATAAAAAATCAACAGAAATTTCCAAAAGAAAATCGATACAAAATAGAGAATACCGAAAATAGCAGCAGCAGAGGAGAGGTGGTTGGCAGGGCCGAGCAGAGGTGGTGCCGTGGTTATACAACTACAATTCTACAAGATGCTGCTTTTGTTGGAGGGTTTTAAGAGAAGAAAGGAGATGCAGCTGTGAGTCTGTGACTATGCGATTGAAGGTTGAGGAGAGAGGAAATTCATCTGTTTTTTTTTCCTTTATTCTTTTCTCTTCTACTCCCTCCGTCCCTTAGTACTCGCACCGGTTTAACCGGTGCGGAGTTTAAGACATTTGAATTGACTTATTAATTTAATGGATGTTAGTTGATAGTGGAGTATTTTTTTAATATAGTTAGTGGGAAATGTGTAAGAGGTGGGGAGTGGTGAGTGGGGATGTGAATTTTTAAATGATTTTTTGTAGGGAATAGGGGTGTAGGTGGGGTTAGTAAATAAGTGTGAGAAATAATATAATATTGGTATAAATTTCCATTTATAGAAGCGGTGCAAGTATTAAGGGACGGCCCGAAAAGGAAAGCGGTGCGAGTATTAAGGGACGGGGGGAGTACAAAACTTGGATTACAACAATAACGATTTTTAACTAGAAAAAGAGTATTGTAAATGGGTAAAATAAAAATAAAATAAAATAAAATAATAAAAATAAAAATAAAAGCAAAAACAAAAACAAAGGGGGTAAGTTAAAACGTTATATATACGGAGTACAAAAATAACACAGGTTAAGTAATGCCTAAGTGAGGCATTAGATAGGCACTTGCATACAAAAATAAAGTTTGAATTTTCATATCTTTTGGAATAGTAAATTAGTAACGCATTATGGACAGCTTCAAAATTTCGTGCATTTAAAACTATGGATCGGGAACTGTTACTTCTTAACTCGATTCATGTTTCTGTTTTGAGATCGACTTGTAATTGATAATTCTCGATGGTTGGGAATATAATTTCTGCATATTGGTGAGGAATATTGAGGTTGTACATTGGTTTTAGTTTCATCAAAGTCGCATGACTTTTAAAGATTTTACACGATGTTGTACGTTCGGTTTGCAATAGCGTTTAAAAAGTTTCTGGCCCACAAGCATTCCACTTAACATTTTTTCGGGATTCTTTACGTCGGTTTCAGATTTTGTTGAAGTTTTGTTCTATTTTTTTAAAGACGATAAGTTCTTCAAAAAAATTGCCCTTCACTTTCTATTTCTCATCATTCTACCCTTCTTCAAAAGAATGTGTCCTCAAACTCCCATCACTAAGGGGTCGTTTGGTTCACTGAATTGGAATGGAATGGTATGGAGTTAGAATCCATTCCATCCATTTTATTGTTTGGTTGGACTATTTTGGAATGGAATGTCATACCAAAGGGGTTCTAATCCCACCCTTATCCCCAGGAATCCCATTTCCACCTCTCCCCCTAAGATTCACAATCCATTCCACCTTTGATACAAACCTAATTACTTCATCGTTGATAAACCCTAATTACTTACAAACGCCGCCACTGTCGTTGGCTAATCTTCACCGGCTACCGTCATCTCTTTGCCGGCCACCAGGCACCAGGTAGAACTTATATTCGCCGACAACCAGTTGATGCGATTGGGTTTTGGATTATTGTTGAATATTGGATCGTGGATTGTTTCCGTGTTGCTTCTTCGGTTAATCAATAGAGTATACAATTTATATTTTGATTTTTTTTCTTGAATTCGTAAGTAGCTGGAGGTATATCAAATTACTTGAATTGGTATTAAGATACCATTTTTCTTTTTCTTCTTTTTTAAAAATTATGTTTTTAGTTGTTGTTTTGATGAATACAGGAGTACTTAATTTTAATTCTTTTTTTTAATTGATATTTATAAAATTTATCATTTTTGGATTAATTGTACAAGTTTGAATGTCTGATAATCCATTCCAAAAATGAACCAAACATTATAAATGTGATGAAATCCATTCCATGATTCAACCAAACAACTTTGGATTGGTATGGGATTTTGAATCCATACCCCCCTGGTATGAGATTCCATACCATTCCATTCCAATTCAGTGAACCAAACGACCACTAAGGGAGAGAGATAAATCAGATACGTTGAACATTGAACGCAGTAACACCTCCAAAGTCATTTGGTAAACCCATCTTGTAAACGCTATCATCATATGCCTCTAGTATCTTGAACCATGAAATCATTCAAATCAATCTAACCACAATGTCCACTAAACATAAGAATCAAAACAACTTTGAGTCTCTGTGTGCATCTGCACCAAATCACCAACATCATTGTCGAAGGAGACAATTTGATGGTGACCCCCTTAAAACATTTGGAAAATCCCTTGGAAAATTAGCGCTATTATTTGTGATGCAGGGTTGGAATTAGAGACGTTCGAGTCCATATCTTTTCAACATTGTTTCCGGGAGGCTAACCAGTGGATTTTATGGTTGACAAAAGTCATTCGTCCCCGACTCTTTCACATTGGTTCTCCTCTTTTAATGACTTTATTTCCCTCATCGGCAAGGATTCTTTTAGATTGACCTACTATTCCGGCTTAACCTATCTTAATAAAATAAAAAGCTCGACAAGTGAAAATTATGAAAAAAAACTATTTTAGAAACTACTTGTATATTAAGACGAATCTAACAAGATCTCACATGATTAGGTTATTCCTTGTATGTAATCACCAATATTGGTCAAAATGGAGTATTATAGTGAAAAATGAAATAGTGAGTACAACAACAACAACGACAACAAAGCCTTAGTCCCAAAATGATTTGGGGTCGGCTAACATGAATCTTCGTAGGAGATCGACATTGTCACCAATCAAACCAGAAAGGAGCAGGAAGTAAAAAGAAAAAAAAACAAGGAAGAGAAAAGTGGAATTAATGAAAGTAAGATAAGAGAAAAATGTATATATTATAGAAGAAATATTGTAAGAAATAATAAAAAATAAGTAAAGTTTAAATTAAATGAATAAGTAAAATAAGTACATTTCAAAATAGCATGTAAATTTTATTTTATTTTTAAAAAGTGAAGGAATTTTAAAAATAAAATAAAATAAAAATAAGAATAAAATAAAAAATAGAAAGAAACAGAAACATGAAACCTGTATAAGTCAAATACTCAAATGAAGTCATCAATGTATATTCTCTCCCTCCACTCTGTCCTATCAAACGCCGTATTTTCCTCAATCCCAAGAAAACTCATATCGTGCTCAATCACCCTCCTCCAAGTTTTCTTAGATCTTCCCCTACCCCTTACAATTCTATCACTTTGCCACCCTTCTATCCTCCTAACCGGGGCATCACTTGATCTTCTACTTACATGTCCAAACCATCTTAAACGATTTTCCATTATCTTAAACTCAATCGGTGCAACCCCTACTTTCTTCCTAATAATCTCATTCCTCAAACGATCATTTCTTGTATGCCCACACATCCAACGTAACATGCGCATTTCCGCCACATTCATCTTGTGCAAGTGACAATGTTTCACTGCCCAAACAAAGTCGGTCGAATTGTCGTGCGGTAAAATTTTCCCTTCAATCTTTGGGCATGCCTGAATCACATAGGAACTCTGTGGCACCTTTCCACTTCAACCAACCTGCTTTGATTCTATGGGCCACATCGCCATCCAACTCTCCATCCTTTTGAATAATAGATTCTAAATAACGGAACATTTCAGAGCCTGATTAAAAGAAAACGAGGGGAGTATACTTTATCCTATCATGACTGAAAAGGTGACACTGTGAAGATGAGAGGAGGAGAGAGGTGAAACGTCCAAGAAAGCTAAGGTTAATGTTAAGGTGAAGGACTGAAGGGCGTTTGTTAAGTAGGATCCTTCTTGGACAAGGTACTGAGTCACTGATGTTCAATCATTTCGAAATGGAATATCCCATTATATGATGTTCCCTTTCCAACTCAAATCAATGGAAATCTTTACATTAAGGATGCTGAAAATAGGAGGCACAAATCAAATGTCATTTTTGCCAAACACAAATCGTTGTTAGTTGTTGCCAATTGTCAATGAACTAAATCACTTTTGTGGAATTTATCCTTCGATGGTTAATCATTGACGATTCGCATCAACTAACAACGATTTGAGTTGGGCATAAATGACAGTTGACTTGTGCATCTTAAACTCGACATCCTTAATGTAGACATTTTTCTATTGTTGATCCATTAATTTGAGTTCGGAAATGGCACATCAAACGTACGACTTCTTTATAGGTACTTGAGTATTCTATTTAAAAATTACAGCGTATTAACCATCTACACCTCATGCAAACTGCAAACAAGGACACAACTCAGTAAATCTCATAGCTTGCTTTGATGCTTTACCTTCCTCATCGTCGCTTTTCGGTTGAGCTATGAAGCTATTCAAGTCCTTTTATGCTCATTATTTATAACAATTATCCAACTTCCAAGTGTCATAACATTTTCATTTCGAAAATGTTAGTGAAAACCATAACAAAAAATAAAAAATTCAAGATCAACTTTGAATTATCTCCTTTATACTCTGTATGAAGAAATGTCTGAGGCGGAGTCAAAAATGTGAATTATCCTTAATACCTTCCAATTTATTTATTTTTAAATTTTAAAATAATTTTTCTATTTTTCTAACCATAAACTATGTTGAATAGCTTATATGATGTTATTTTGTTAACCATATATACACAATTTCTCATAGAAGTATCTTTGACTTTGTACAAAAAGTATTTGATTATAAAAAATAAAAATAAAAAGAACGTGATTAGCTAACTAATTTATGAAATTTTGGAAGGGTATTTAACCATTGATAAGGGTGGTATGTTCAAAAGAAAAGAAAGAAGTAGTCATTTTACCATAAAAAATATTGATTTCTTTATGTTAGCTTCATGCATTCTAAAAACCAGGCATGCATCGCGTGTATAAAAGGCTAGTATAACACATAAGTGTGCTCCTTAATACTCCTCAAATTTCTCTATAAATTCTAACTTATATATACTATGCCTTTTTACCAAACAAAAGTCAACGTCAATCAACAAACCAATCTCTATACGAAGTAATATCTTTTATGTCAAGATCTCACAGTGGATTATTGTCATGGAAAAGTACCCAAAACGCCAACAAGTGAACTAGTAAAAACAAATAACATCGTGTAATGAGTATTCACATAGTATTCACATTAAGAAAGTCTCTAACAATAGCCAATATTATACCAATCCTTCACATAAGTTAATTGACTAACAGCGCATCTAAACCTCTTAATATATATTATGAGATAATTTATGCTAAAAAGAACATGTAACATGCACATTAGTTTAGCGACCCCATGTACAGTTGTACCAAAAAACTAACACTTTCCAGCATATGCTGCTGATTCCAGTTACTTGATTTTACTTACAATTAACAAGTGTTCTAGTTATAGTAGAACCAAACACCTGAGTGAGATCACCTAACAGTGTCTCATTTCCCAATAACCCACAACCTGAACTTGAAGGTTACAAAAGTTTTCCATTATACTGATTCTGTTAAATTTCGCGATCTAAGGTGGAAGAAAATCATAAAGAAAGAGTAAGGACGCCATTGAAGGAAGCTTGAAACACTGTTAGGGGAAGAAGAGAGAGAACTAAATAAAATGTGTTTTTATTTTTATTATTGATCCAAGTAAAAATGAAAGAATGAATACAAGGAGACTACTTTATATATGTACAAGCTATTAACAATATAACAGACTTTCCTTATAGTAAGGAAGTGCAATCTCCAACACCCCCCCTCAAACTGGAAATGGTTGGGAAATCATTTCCAGTTTGAACTAAAGTGTTGAACTGAAGTAAAGAACTGGAACCATTGCAAGCTGAAATTGCCAAGCAGGATGTAGATATCAAATCTGATCAAGGCATATGCACTCCATATGATTCCATTGCCAAGCAGAATGTAGATAACAGTGATTGGGGAATCATAGAACACTAGGAGTGTGACGCAAGCTAAGGCAGAGACACCAACTCCCCTCCTTCTATCACCAAAAAAATTCACCAGGTTAACCAACAACTTGCTGAACTGTCCCATCAAGACTGCCAGAATATGGAACCAACTACTCTAATGAAATAAGCCAAGAAATTGAGATGGAAAGGATTTTGGAAAGTATGTGTATTAGGAATTTGTGTTTAGAATGGTGTAGGGAAAAGATATGATCACACGAAAGACCATAGGAAAAACAAAGGGTTCAGAGAAATAGTTCAGAACAATATAGTTGAATTGAGAAATGGTCAAATCAACTTCAGAGAAACAATTCAGAGAAAATAGGTTCAGAGAAACAATTCAGAGAAACTTGGTTCAGAGAAATGATCAGAAAGAGAATCAATCTAACCGATCTAGGTTTAGAGCAAAAAATAGGGGTTTAGAGAAACAATTCAGAACAAAGAGGACCTCAACCTCTGTTGGGCCAAAACAGACCTCAACCTCTGTTGGGTCACAAAACAAAACAGACCTGATTTCACAGGCTATATACTCATTCAACAAGTCATCATCCATTAACATCAAACTGACTACCAACCAAGTCAGTGACATTAACATAAGCAACCAACCTTCATCATCTTCTAACAAAACAACACCCGTTATCCAATTCTCTAGAAAACATCCAAACAATCTCCAACACTTAAACCATTACTCCAAAAAACAGAATTTGGTAGAAAGTTAATTCTGTAAATCTCAAGAACAATGTCCAGTGACTTGGAAATATCTCCAATGATTCTAAGAAGGTGAACCAAAGAACCTTTGAATGAATGTTGAAATTCAGCACCGATTCAACAAGCAGGCTCTCAATGCCAAATAATTCGGACAACATTAATTTCCCCTTTCTGCTCACAGATGCCCAACAACAACTAGTACTGCACATAGAAGGACTACCCCAATTTCTGCAAATGACAACATTGCAAACTTGCTTATGACGATAGAAAACAAACTATGTCGTCATGACTGTCAATAACCTTCTTCAGATGTGATGCTGGATATTTATTCCTCACAATAAGCCTTCCATGTGGACAAGGACTCAAGGAACACTTAAAAGCAAACAGAACTACAACTCTGCTTCCAACTCCGACAAAGCAGCTATTCGTGCCTTGCTAAAGAAGCTAGGAAATGGAAACATGGGAGAGAAACGGGCTGCAGCTGGGAGTTCCGACTGCTAGGAAAATGAAACGCAGACAACAGGGTATGTATGGCAGAGGCAGGAGTTATACCATTACTAGTAGACATTCATCCAAGAATATGAACTCAAATATCTCGTGAATCCAAAACAATTTCAACTTAAACTCACTCTAGTTTTCACACAAGAACCAGCAACAGGAAAAATTCAATTGAACAAATGAAATTGGGAATTCCTGGTATTTCGGCTAAAAACGACGCCAAAAATTGAGCCATTATGGCTTGATTTAGTCATGGTTGACGATTGAAGAAGGATTTCACAGAACTCAGCAAAAGGCAAGACTACAAAATTGCCAAAAAAAAAACAATTTGCAGATATTTCTAAAGAAATTGCAGAGATTCTGTTTAATGTTGTTTACAGGAACAAAAACACCCAAAAAACCTCCAAAATTCATCAAGCAGCGAATTGTAATCAAATGAATTAATCAAGAAGACCAAGAAATCAAACCGAATCTTAGCAGAAGCAGACGACGACGGAAGAAGAACACTGGAGCTGTTGTTCTCAAGAATCGTAACCAAGCCACCGAGAAACACCGACCAAAAAAAAATGGTCAATCCTTCGATCAAAAACTGATTTCCAAACGCGGAAGTGTTACTTGTATCAAGAACCCACACATTTAATCTATCACCAAAACCCAGATTTTGCAAATATACGAAAAACTTCAAGAACCCTAGAATTTGGGGAAAACTCAAGAATCAGAAAATCATTTGATTCAAGGTTTTAAGAAAAATTTGTGAACGAAATTATGAGATATTGGGCTAATTAAAAACCCTAAATCGTCGAATTTTAACCCAGTTTGCTAAAATTTCGAAGCAGAAAATTTGGGGAAAAATTGACGAATTGATAATTTGATTCGAACGGAAGTTTAATGCGGAGTTGAAGAGCCGGGATCGTTTCCGCTCTGATACCATGTTAAATTTCGCGATCTAAGGTGGAAGAAAATCATAAAGAAAGAGTAAGGACGCCATTGAAGGAAGCTTGAAACACTGTTAGGGGAAGAAGAGAGAGAACTAAATAAAATGTGTTTTTATTTTTATTATTGATCTAAGTAAAAATGAAAGAATGAATACAAGGAGACTACTTTATATATGTACAAGCTATTAACAATATAACAGACTTTCCTTATAGTAAGGAAGTGCAATCTCCAACAGATTCTGTTGTCAACCAGACACATACTCTTCCTCCAAATAGAGTAAAACACTTGTTGGGTAGGGTTATAACTTATAAGTCAGGTGAGAGATACACTACACATCAGTACATATCTCTATACCCACCAGCTAAGCTTCTGAAATAAAAGAAAACTAAAGTTTTTTAAGGAGTGATCTTTGTAGAAATTTTCTGCTCATAACTATAAAGTAGCATTCCAATATTATTTGGTTCAATTTCGTATCCACTTATCCACTGTAGACCCCTATTGTCTACTGCATTGAGTCCATGCTTTTATTATAGTTAGAAAACAAAACTGTTCTAATTTCTGACATAAATGACAGGGAAGTAACAAGTAAGACTTACATCTAACCAGAAAGAACTTGTTATATCTTACGGAGTCAGTTCTTCTGGAATGGTGAAAGCAAAAGGAAAGAGTTCGAATATAAAATCCCACTTAAATTAAAACCCTAGGTAACCTGAAAAGGTAAAATGGCCCTAGCTTTTATCAATGCTAACAAGTTCGTACTAATTACAAGACTCAACTTGTCTCTAAAGTCCAACTCAAATAAAAAATTGTGTATTCTCATCTTCATAACCTCTCTGTAGTGACTTTCTGAACCTCCCATCCACCGCACTTCACTAAATCATTACGAGCAAATTCGGCCAAAATGCCAACATTGCTTCTGTTTTGTGGTGGTGATTCCTCAAAATAGTTCTAAAGTACAAATCCTCAAGTAATCCATTGTGTATTCTTACTCTCAGAGCATCATGAATTGAGGCTCAAAAATCTTTCACAAGCACTTTTACTTCTCCAATGGTAGTCATTGTATCTACTTTTTATTTGCGACTTACTTTGAGATTCAAATCTCCATTTTTGAGACTCTCAAAAACTCACTTATCATTCATTATTTCCAACCCCTTTTAACAATTAAAAAAAATCATTTATTAAGAAAAATCTATGGGGAGAAGTTATAAAAAATGACAATGGGGGCTCATGCTTAGCAAACACTCTCTCTCCTTTTTGATCCCCTACTTAGGCCCCATGGGAGATGATACTAGCTTCATAACCATTATTTAGTAACTTTTAGAACATCGGATCCACCACACTTAACTACTTGGTACATCGATGCGAGCAAATTCAGTTGATCCGCAGATATTAGTCTTGCTTTTTTAAGTGGTATGATTTTCATTCCAACAATCATAATCTACTTCCATTTAATATGTGAAGAAACCGTCACATTTTTCCACTCCTACAACAAAAATCAACTATCTACCTCCAACGTACATCATCAATTTCTCGCTGCAATTCGCAGATACTTAACATTACTAAATTAAACCGAAGCTGGATAGTTCCTATCATTTCCAAGCTAAAACCTAAAAATACGAAATGAGTGATGCACATATTCAAATTTAAGCAAATCGATTCCAGCAATAGCAAATAAATACTGTATGTGATAATTGCGAATGTTGAAATTTGAGCAAATTAATTCCAGTAACAGTGAATAAATTGACAGAGTAGTACCTCGGAAAGCTTGCTGCTACTGGTAGCCGACAATTTAGAAGGAACTGATTCACCACAACTTGCGAGCTTTTCGATTTATTGCTGTAATTTTCAAATGCAGAAAGAGGACTTCTTTTGCGAATTTGACCTAATTTTTGAAACTCAAACTGCGATCTGGTGTGTGAGGGATTCGAGGTCCAGTATGAACAATTAAAGGAGGAGAGGACTCAGAGGAGTGACAACCGGTAGAGAAGAAGAGCACGTGATAGTGATTTATTTTATTTTATTTTATTTTATTTTGACAAGAGGAAGTGATAGTGATTTGTGTATAAAATTAAGGACGGTTTCGGGGATCTGGGTGGGCGGGGGCGGGGGCGCGTTTGGTTAAACATACGGTGATACTGGAGGACGGGAGCAGCTATTAAAACATTGTAGTTATTTTGGGCAGGTAGCTCAAAAAATAAAAGGGAAAATATATGCATTAAATATTATAGGGAGCTCCAAGGGATTGTAGCCACCAATGTGAAAAATTATAGCTTAATTAATTGTAGCTAGAAATATGATGTGGTATCAATTGACTGTTGGTTCAGTAGTGATTGAGGCTGAACTTGGTAGGGAGGACCCGTGTTCGATCCCCCGCAACAACAATTGGGAGGGGAATGGAACCTAACCACTCAGAACTCGCTCTGAATCCGAATTAGCTCTAAGGGTGAACCGGATGGTACAGCAAAAAAAGAAATATGATGTGGCAAACTTAGCTACATTATATAGTAGCCCACCATTGGAGTTGCTCTAAGAGTTGTTCCATTCAACTATTCAAGTATTCAACTGATTTACGCTGGGTTTTTTAATTTATTTTACTTCGTATTTAAACTTTATCTGAATTTAAGTAATTCACAAATCTAATATCTAATCTAATATTTGATGAGCTATTAGAGCGTCAGATAAAAAAATCTAATGGTTTCGGCTAATGAAAAATAAGATTTCTAATATATTTTTGAATTAAAATAATCGAGTACCACATATATATAGTTTAATTAATTAATTTCTAATATATACAACTCCATCCAAAATCAACCACTAATCTAAAATAAAATTCAATCCAAAATCAAACATTAATCCAATATTAGAGCTTCACGTAAGAAATCTAATGGTTTTGGCAAACGAAAAATAAGATTTCGAAATTATTTTGAATTAATTAATGTCAGGTAGATAAATAATTAGATGCCATGTACGGAGTAGATATTTTAATTAATTAACTACTAATACTACGTATATACAACTCCATCCAAAATCAAATACTCTAATAATTAAAAAAAAAAAATCGAAAACTAAATTCAATCCAAAATCAAACACTAATCTAACCTAATATATGACATATAGCAGATGGTATATATAGACGTTTTATTTTAACATAATAATCGTGCATCTCACGGGCTAAAATCTAGTATATATATATCTAGTATATATATAAAGGATAATTTTTTGGAGAACATTCGTAGCGCCACGTAGGATTTTCACGTCATCAAATGTATAAGTAAAATATATCAGATTTTAAAATAAAAACTAGTTTTTGGGCCCGGGCGATGCCCCGCGTTACTACATTAATGACATTCATATTTACTTATATATTTTTTTGCAATGGTAACATGAACACATGTAATAGCTTAGTGGTAAAGGCTTTATTGTTTAAACTCAAGGTCATGGATTCAAACCTTATGAAACCAGATAAATTTTGTCAAAGAGTAAAAAAGATAGGTGCATTTGTTTACTGTCGGGGAGGAACGTAGGACTCTACTTGATAACAACATTTTATTGGGCTTTAATTTCGGATGGCTCAAACATTAGCTATTTGCATTGGTTTATACTTTTGTGGAGCTCCTTACTGTGCATCCAGACAGGGCCGGTTCTGGACGGTGCGAGGGGAGCGACAGAACAGAGCCCCAAATTTTAATTTTAAATATAGTGTAAATGATATCCTAAATATGCATGAAAAATAAACTGGAGTGTTGGTTAGGGAGATGGGCCCTTACAACAAGGGTCCGAGTTTGATTCCCCTTGACTGAGTAATTAATTTTTTTTTCAATGTTCAACATTTGGTATTACGAGGAAGAGTGAAACATTAGGAACACAAATTCATCTATTCTTCCCCATTTCTTATCCAACTTTCAAAAAGTATTTCATCTCCAATTTAATTTTCATTCTTCAATTCCTTATTTTATTTTTTATTTTTTTTTATAATTGGGGTTTGTATTTTATTAATATATAGGAAGGAGCTTCCCAGAGATAATGAAAGCTCATCATACAATTAGTCCTAACACTTACAAACCAAAATGATCAAAAAAGAAAATAGTTGCCCCGTAGTTACAACCAAGCTAAGAATTCATCAGCTCTCGTGAGTCTTTGTTTTGCCATTGAGTCAGCCAAGCTAAGAATTCATTCTTCAATTCCTTACCAAATCACATTTTCAACAGATAAATCTTCAATGTTACAATGACATTGATAATTAAACTGTTATTTTTCACCGAGTTTTATCCAAAAGTTTAATTATGTATATATACTCGTTGATTTTGAAATGGATTGTATACTCAATTTCGAGTTTTATAAAAGTTTTAATAATCGAGTTTGTTTGTTTGTGTTAATTATGTCGCACAATTGCATAAATATAGTGGAGAAGATTAATGGATTAGGAAATTATTAATTTTGACATTTTAATTAATGGTTTGAAATATTTGTTTACTAAAAGTTGATTTTTTTTTATTAAAGTAATGGATTGAGGGCCCCATTTTGAGAAATGGTACATGACCCTATTGCCGTAGCGTAATTATAGCTCCGGCCCTGCATCCAGATCAAGTGAGAAAAATCATATGCTTTCCCTAAGAATGCAGCTTTAGTAGATTTGTGATGTACATCGAAAAATTTTTGGGAATCACTCATATGATGTTTACAGATGATCTCCTGATGTTCTCAAGAGTAGACAAGAATTTAGTTCAGGTAATTTTTGATGCGTTCACAAAGTTCTCCTCTGCGTATGCCCTTGCTGCTAACTTAGACAGTAGCAATGTTTATATGACTGGTGTGTCTAATGATGAAAAGTATAGTATTAGTGGTGGCCTAGCTATGATGAAGGGTTCCTTCCCCTTTAAGTACCTTGGTGTTCCTTTAACTACTAGAAAGCTAAAATGCACCGATTGTAGGCCTTTCATTGATAAAAATGTTTCAAAATTCAGGAGGTGGTCAGCTAAGCTTCTCTCTTATGCTAGTAGGCTTTGGTTAGTCAATACAGTTCTCTATGGAATTCAGCTATACTGGTGTCAAATTTTTGTCATGCCTTTGAAGGTATTGAGATAGATTAATTCTGTATGTAGGCCTTTATTATGGGATGGTGGGGACATTGGTTCTAAAGCTCTAGTTGCTTGGGAGAAACTTTGTTTCCCTAAGAGTCGTGGTGGTTGAAATTTGAGAGACCTCACTGTGTGGAATAAACTGCAGTCTCAAAAAAACTTTTGGGCTCTTTCTATGAAGCAATAAAGACTTTGGATTAAGTGGATTCACATGTATTATGTGAAGAAGAAAGATCTCTAGACCATGAATGTTCATAATTGGCTGAATTGGTCCCTTAGGAAAATCTGGAGTGGAATTGATGTTTTTGTTTCAATAGGTGGTTGTGCTCAGTTTGTTTTAGCATGGAAGTTTAAGATCAGAAAAATGTATAAACACTAGAAACAGGAGGGTACTAAAGTGGAATAGAGAAGACTCATTTGTAACATTAGACTTAGGCATAAAATCATTTTTATTATTTGGCTTACAGTTAAAACAGGTTGCCTACCAAACACAAATTGTTGCAATGGAACATCCGTGTGGATGGTGTCTGCAGTTTATGCCAACAAGAACATGAGAATCTTCACCACATATTCTGTACGTGTCCTGTCTCAACTGATGTTTGGTCCACTATGAAGACCATGTTGGGAATTAACAGGAGTATAGCTGAATTCCACGAGGAGGTAAAATGAATTACCAAGAAGTGTAGAAGCAAGAAACTAGGGGATAAGGTCATTAGTATTGCTTTCTCTGATACAATGTATAACATGTGGTTGCAAAGGAATGCCAAGAGCTTCAGTAACAAGCTGAACAACTGCAAGGTTATAGTTGATAGAGTTATATTTCATGTTGTTTGTCGATGTAATGATCAAATGAGTGTTGTGTTGCTCCAGTAGTGGTTGGTGGAGGTTCCTCAACCCTTCCTAGAAGATGGGGGGGGGGGGGGGATTTTGACCCACTTTCAACCTAAGTGTCTAGTTGTTTTGTGGTTAGATTGTAATCTTATCCGTTTGGTAATAATAATCATTTATTTGCCAAAAAAAAGTCCATTTCCCTTCATTTATGCGTAAGGATTCTATAGAGAACGTGCTTTTGAAATTTTGTAAAGATCAAACAAATTTAAAAAGTATTTGTGAAATTTTAAAATATTCGTGAAATATCAAACTAGTTGTTTGAAATACCGTTCTCTATGAAATCCGTATTAGAAAAATGAGAAGAATGAGCTTTAAAGCACTTAAAATGATTAAGAAATGAAACATACTTCATATACCTTAATTTTAAAATGAAAAAACCGGTGGTAGTGATTCCAAAACAAAACATACTTACAACAAATTTTTCATAAGATAGTTAATATAAAAGTGTAATAAATATCAAAATTTTCACCAAACTATGAACATTTTTTTTGAGGTTTTGAGCTCCATTTAAATGTCATTTGTGCAAAAATCCAGTTCATCAAGTTTTTTTCGGACATATTTTAGCATGTTTTTTTTACTCCACTCATAAACATGAAAATAAACTTTTTTTTATTCGGAGTACTCCGTATTCAATAGGTCCGACCCGTGATCCACCCATCTAATGGGTCCACAACTCCACATGACAAACAATAACTTTTTTTTTTTAAGTCAAAACATTTTTCCAATATTTTGAAACCTCGTTTAAAGAGCCCTTGCAATAACTTTCCCGCCTAAAAGCTTCTTCACCTTCCTCATTCTCAAACCACGCTCCCTTTGTCTCTTTCTCTCTCCTCCTCCCCCTATCCAGTTTTCCCCTCAGAAACTTCTCCAACTTCAAATCCTCTCCCTGAAAACAATTCAACACAACAAGTTTCCAATTCTTTCTCCAATTCCTTTCATTTCAAACCCCTCCCTAAAACCTTTTCCCCAATTTCTAGGGTTTCCACTTCGAAACCCCCCAAAATTTCACAATGCACATCAAAGAGATCTGCTTAGAAGGGTTCAAATCCTACGCTACTAGAACTGTAGTTCCCGGGTTCGACCCCTTATTTAACGCAATCACAGGGCTAAATGGGTCTGGAAAGTCGAACATTCTAGACTCCATTTGCTTTGTTCTTGGTATCACGAACTTGTCGCAAGTTCGAGCTTCGAATCTTCAAGAATTGGTATACAAGCAAGGCCAGGCAGGAATTACTAAGGCTACTGTTTCGATTATTTTCGATAACTCCGATCGAAATCGGAGTCCACTAGGGTATGAGGAGTGTGCTGAGATTACCGTCACTCGTCAGGTTTGTTGAGCTACCACTTTTATTTGTTTTTTTTTTTTTTTTTTTTTCTGGTTCATAAAGTTATTAGCTTGCTTTAATTTTAGCTAATTAGGTGTTTCTGTGTAAGTGAAATTGAGTGAAGTTAGTGCTTGGTGTGTTGAAGGTTCAATTTTGTATGCCAAATAAATTTAAAATTTGAATATTTGGCTTTAAATTGAAGTGTTGTACCATAATAATTGGGAATTACGAGACAAAAGTAACATGCTTTTGGGAGAGATTAGAATTTTTATCGAACCTATACCATCTTTTTGTATCTCATTTACATTTATGCTGGGAAAGAAAACACTGCAGGTTACTAATTGTGCTAAATTTTCCGTTCTCTATTGGCATTTGAAATGTTGAATGGTTTATGTCCATTGTTCAAGATAGTTGTTGGAGCTTTATACATTTCCCAGGTGATTTTGTTTCTAAAGTTTTCATCTTTAGCTCGGTTTTAAATTAGTGATTTCTTTGTATGTGTGAGCTATGTTACTCCTACTTTTCATTTACATAGGTGTTGACACTTGTACACTTCATTTTGGACCAAAAGGTTTCATAAATAGCCGAGTCTTACACTTGGATTTGTTCCGTGTCTGATGATTCTCTAGTCCAAGTAACATAAAGAGTGAGACCCATTCCTCTATGGAGAATACACAGTTTGTTAATTGTTACACAGTAATGCACAAATGTATATCAAGCTTTTCATCTACCATTGGATCCTAATTATTCCAGCGGCTCTTTGTTTGTTTCATTCATCTGTCTAGTTCAGCGCTTAAGCCTAACTGTTATTAGTTTGTTACATTATTGATGGTCCAGTGGTAGTAATATCATTTAATACCCAACTAAGTTTGCAATTGCTTTTTAACATCTTAGTGATCCTTGAGGAGTTAAGATGGAACGAACTTCTTAACCATTATCTTTGTGTGGAAATACATGGAAACTCGAAAAAGAAAACCAGATGAATGGAGTACAATGCATGCTGTCTAGATTAACTAGAGAAATTTAATGAACTTGTAGACCAACAAGCGTGACCAATGTTGTTTACTTGTTTATGCTCATTTTAGTAATTCTTTTGATTTTGGGTCAAGCTTTATAGTATATACTCCTATATGTTCGCACTTCGCAGTGCTCTTTTTTTTTCCCCTCTTTCCTCTTGACTGTTCATAAGATCACGACTCGTGACTTCATGAGTTATTTAGTTTAAGTTCCTTTTGGCAAACAATAGTGCCCCATCTTTGTGTTAATTGTCATCTTTTGCAGATTGTGGTTGGCGGAAGGAACAAGTATCTGATTAATGGGCACCTTGCCCAACCTAACAGGGTACAAAATCTTTTCCACTCCGTCCAGCTCAATGTAAATAATCCACATTTTCTCATTATGCAAGGGCGTATTACGAAAGTTTTGAACATGAAGCCTCCTGAAATATTGTCTATGCTAGAAGAGGCTGCTGGAACGAGGATGTATGAAAATAAGAAAGATTCCGCTTTAAAAACGCTTGAAAAAAAGCAAAGTAAAGTTGATGAGATTGATAAGCTTCTTGACCAGGAAATCTTACCTGCTCTGGAAAAGTTAAGGAAGGAAAGAATGCAGTACATGCAATGGGCTAATGGGAATGCTGAGTTAGATAGGCTTAAAAGATTCTGCGTTGCTTACGAGTATGTGCAAGCAGAGAGGATTAAAGATGGTGCAGCCCATGAGGTGGACCAAGTTAAGGCTAAAATTGCTGAAGTTGACACTGACACATCTAAGATGAAGTCCGAGCTTCAAGAAATGGATGCCAAAGTATCTGAGTTGACGGCTGAGAAGGAAGAAAGCATGGGTGGTGAAATTAAAACTTTGCAACAGAAAGTAGATTCTTTAGCTCATGATCTTGTGAAGGAGACATCTGTGCTGAAGAATAAAGAGGATACTCTCAAAGGGGAACAAAAGAATGCGAATAAGGTATGTTTGTTTTTATCCAAATGTGTGTGGCCGTGCGTCCTATAATAATATTGAATAACATTACATTTGCTTAACCTTGCAAGGTTGCGAAAAACATTGAAGAACTGAAACACTCTGTGGAAGAGAGGGCTACTGCTGTAAAAAATGCAGAAGATGGTGCAGCAGATATTAAACAAAAAGCTGAACAACTCTCTAAAGATTTAGATGAATGTGAAAAAGAATATCAGGTAGAATATTGGATTTGGTCAATGTACTGATGATTGGATTACTTGAGTGTTTGTTGCAACCTTTTTCTTTTGCCCTTTATAAGGATTCGAAATGGTTATGAGCAGGGAGTGCTGGCTGGAAAGAGCAGCCAAGATGAAGAGAAATGCTTGGAGGATCAGTTAGCTGATGCTAAAGTGGCAGTAGGAAATGCAGAAATAGAGGTTAAACAGCTTAAGACTCAAATAACCCATGGTGAGAAGGAGTTGAAAGAGAAAACTGATCAGTTGAAGTCAAAGCGCAACGAGGCTACTGCTGTAGAAAATGAACTGAATACCAGGAAAAAAGAAGTTGAAGTTGTTCGGAAGTCATTGGAGTCCCTTCCTTTTAAAGAAGATCAGAATTACCGGATGGAATCTTTGCAGCAGGTTAGTATTATAATGGGTATAACCAGATTAATATACTATTTCTTCAGTATTTTCCCCCCCATCTTCTTTACGTACCTTCATATATCAGGAGCGTGCTGCTGAATTGGAGGAAGTGCAGAAACTGAAAGATAAAATACGAGTTCTTTCAGGACAGTTGGCAAATGTTGATTTTGCCTACCGCGATCCTACCAATAATTTCCAGAGGTCAAAAGTTAAAGGTGTTGTTGCAAAGCTTATCAAAATAAAAGATGAATCAACAATGACTGCTTTGGAGGTACTGGATGCAACTTTTACCATTTCTTTTTTAATCTTTTTTGGCTAATGTCTTTGTATGTCTACTAACAATGCCGATTTGCAGGTTGTGGCTGGTGGGAGGTTGTATAACGTCGTGGTTGACTCCGAAACCACTGGTAAACAACTTCTGCAAAATGGCGGTCTTCGAAGAAGAGTCACCATTATTCCTCTGAACAAAATTCAATCTCATGTTATTGGTCCCGATAAACAGCGAGCTGCTGCTAATCTTGTTTGTTCCCACCTTTTTCTTGCTACAGTATACTGACATTTAACAGTTTGTCCTTGAACTGATTCTTAAAATCTACATTTCCAGGTAGGAAAGGAGAATGCAAAACTGGCACTCTCTCTGGTGGAATATGATGAGGAATTGAAGGTACATGTCTGTGCTGCTTCAGTGACATAATCTCATGAAATGTTTAGTTTATTGCTTGTAATCTGTCGCTTATTATTTCCAAAACTGGGCCTTTAAGAAGAAACATTGAAATCAATACCACGCTTTTGTATTTATGTTAAGCAACTTATTTTTACCAATTTGGTGGTCATGCATGCCTGCAAATGTTACAGATTGTACTTTATATTCTCTTAACGCCTTTATCATACGTACAAAAGAATCGTCCTCTACCTTCTTTTTTAGCTACTTTTTGAAGTTGCTTCTGAAGCTTTACGTAAAAATATGGTGTTCTCTACAGAGGGCTATGGAGTATGTTTTTGGATCCACTTTTGTGTGCAAGACCAGAGAAGCGGCTGTAAAGGTTAGTTCGTATACAGTATAGTTTAATAGTCAAATTTGGGACGTGGACGTTTAAAAATGAACATGGTGGTGGTCTGTTATGGTTCAGCATAGGACCTAGAACTTTGAAAGAGTAGTCTTGTTTGCTCCTCTACTTTTGGAGGAGCTTTATTATTTTTAAAATACGGAGTATAAAATTCATTGGTCTGTGGTTGAATTCTTATTGCTAAAGCTATATGATTCGTATGTAGGATAGGTTGAATGGCTGATAGCCAATAACCCGTGTCTTGAACTGTGGCAGCTTGGTGCAGTAGCTAAATTTGTGTTTCGAACTTCACACTGATTTTCATATTGTTGAATCCATATGGTGATTTGTTCATTGCTTTAATTGCTGTTGAATAAATACTTCACAGGTCGCGTTTAATAAAGAAGGAAACATTGATATCAGGGAGCCGTGTGTCACTCTTGAAGGCGACGTATTTCAGCCAAGTGGTCTCCTGACTGGTGGTAGTCGTAGGTAACAGCTAATCTTCCAATTCTTTTATTCCGACTTTCCGAGTTAATTCTGTATAGCTGCAGACTCCTTCAGTACTCTCTCTATGATTATTAACCAATCTGACCATGGGAATATTTAAAATAGCATTTGCGATATCTCTCACTAAAAATACCTTTTTTTGGCACTTCTCAAATCAAAATGAAAATAAAAGTCAGAAAGCAATGGGGCCAAAGTGAAATAGGATTGAATGTTGGTGGGTTGGTGCCGGACTGCTGTTTTTTCTAAGAAAATACTTTGCTTTTACTTTGTCAATAACAATCACTTTTCTATATGATCTGAATTCTGGTGTAGAACCTTATATATTTTCATTTATGAATATTGTTTTAGGCTTTTAGCATCGATCTTGTGAATGTCCACAAGTATTTAGCTTCCACGTACGTTGAATATTTTTCTTGTTAACCTGCATGATAAGCTTGCTTTTATTGTACCAAAGATAGCTACTAGACCTTGAGTTGGCCATTTGATGTTGCAGGGGTGGTGGTGAATTGCTAGGAAGTCTTTGTGCTTTGGCAGATGCTGAGACAGATCTTTCTACTCATCTGAGGAGATTGTCTGAAATTGAAGCAGAGGTTAGTATCACTTTAGAAGGATAGGATGTATTAAATTGGTTGGAGTTTCAGTTGTACGGATCTGAACATAAAAAACTACTGTTCTGATGTTGAACTGTTTGCCGATCCCATTTTGAATTTGATTTTCTGTATGATTGCATTAGAACATCTATACACTTTCATTTTCCTACTAATCAGTTGTTTAATGAGGTTATGCATCATTGTACTGCATTGAGAAAAATATAGTTCACTGTTCCTTCCAAAACCAACTTCTGTTTCAGATGATAGGAAGTACTAAACTCCTTGATGTATTAGGTCTTATTGAGCAAAAATGAATTTTCCTGAGGAAATATTGATGGATCATTCCTTTCTATTGCATACATTCAGATGGATAGTGGAAGAATATTCTTTCAGTCTGGTGGGGTTCTGAAACTTAGGTTAATGTTATAGGTCTCTTCTACATTGAAATTCAGGTTTAGACTTTAGATACCTCTCACTTGTCTATCAACCTGATATTACAAGATAACACTTTTGATATGGCAATAAATTTGTCTTTGATTAGGGCTGTCTTGAACTCTTCCTATTTTATCTCTGGGACAACACGAGCAAGATATATGAATTCTTAATCTCTATGTTGTCGTTAGTTTCACCTTTTTTTGCTTTCCTTCTCTGACAATATTTTTCCATTCATTCTGACTATGAATCATACTTTAAAGTCTTTGCCCAATTCCGTTGAGCGAACACAGACACACTGAATATAGAGAAACTTATTCATGTTGCTCATGGAACACATTTACTGTTATCTATGTTTAAATTTGAATTCTTGATCTCTCTTCTAAATTGGAGATAGGAAGTGTAATAGCTGGATAGGTTGAAATTTGCATTTGGTTTTAAGGAATGTTGAACCAATTCTCCATAAACACTTTTATGCTCGCAAATCCAGATGAGGCTAACAGCTTAGATGACCAATGTCATACTAAACATATTTTAAGCAGATCGGTGGTTCTATGTCAAAAGCTATTGTGATAACCTTTTTTGTGTGTAGTCTCATGTTCTTTTTTTATTATTAAATTGACTGTTAACTTATATGTATATCTAGTCAGTTCTTCAGCCATGGTTTATTTAGTTGATTTATGCTGTATGCCTGTACATTTTTTTGTCTACCTGGTCGCTAACACTAGAAAGTAGGTTCTGGCTTAGACCTGTACCACCTGCCTAACCCTAGTTAACAATGAACGGATCTTGCTTCGTCAATTTTTTCTGAAAGCTGCAAAGCCTATAATATTACTCTAGTTCAACGATGAATTCTTGTGCCTAGGGTCAATATAATTTTGATTGTTCTTAATTGTTGCAGATTACTCAGCTCCTTCCTCTACAAAAGAAGTTTACTGACCTTAACAACCAGTTGAAGCTGAAGGAATATGAACTTGAATTATTCAAGGGCCGTGCTGAACAAAATGAGCATCACAAGGTGTTTTCTGTTCATCGTTTGTGCTTTGGTTCGTTTCATATATTTGCAATAATTGCATAGTATCTACAAAGTATAACGTAATCTTACCTTCTACTGCCTCTGTTTCCGAATAAGTGCACCACTTGCAAAGGCACAAATTTTAGGCAATGAATTAAATTTGGATCTTAATGTGCAAGTGAGTAAAGTTGAAAATAAAATACGTTAATGGAAGGTAAGGGGTTTAGTATTTTATTCGTACATAGAGAGTAGAGAAATTAAAACAATAGATAGTGGGGTAAGTGGGTGGAGAGAAAATAGTTAGGAAGTAGGATTAGTGGAATTAGAGAAAAATAATTATTGAGTGAAAGTGGGGTAAGTGGAAGGAGAGGAGAAGAATAAAATATTAGAGGAAGTTGCCAAAAATAGAAGTGTTGCACTTATTGAGATACGACCATTTAAGTCAAGTGTTACACTTATTCAGAAACGAAGGAAGTATGAAAGAGTGTCTACAATGTTTAGCCAGAAATATTTACACAAGTGCCTAATCCAAATGGTAGTAAATCCCCGTCTCAAAACTGTTTTATTAAATGGCAGTAAAGAGTTGCTCAGTTTCTTTCCTTAGTCAATGTACTTGTTGATGATTCGTGGCCCTTTTGCACTGGACCAGTCATTGAGTTTCCTAACCCCTCTCCAACAAAAGGGCTGTATTCGAACTTCCGAATTTAGTGTATTAGGATCAAAACCATAACAACTCATTTGTGATTGATCATTCCCAGGAGCTATGCTTCCATCAATCACAAATGAGTTGTAATAGTGTTGATCTATATACACTAAGTTTAGTTACTACCTTTCTGTTGGAGAGGGGTTTTGAAACTCGGCGACTGGTCCATTGCAAGAGGGTCACGTATCATCAGAGGTCATTGACTTAGATAAGTAATGAACACCCCTTGTACTACCATTTAATAAAAATTTTGGGTGGGGATTTACTACCATTTGGATTAGGGTCTTCGGGTCTTGTGTAATTTTTTCTGGTTAAAATATTTTAGTTTCTATTTTGTAGAATCTAAGATTACATTACCGATCATGTGTTTGCCACTTTATTGACTGTGCATAGAGGAGAGGACCATAACTGGGATTTCTTGTCTAATTGTCAATCATTTCTGGACGCATTGCAGCTCGGAGAATTGTTAAAGAAGATTGAGCAGGATCTGTTAGATGCGAAGTCCACTTTGAAGGAGAAGCAAGTAGCTTATGGAAATTATGTTAAAAAGGTGTCCACTATTGAGAAATCAATTAAAGACTATGATAAAAGTAGGGGCTCCAGGCTCAAAGACTTAGAGAAAAAGATTAAGGCACTTAAGATTCAAATGCAATCATCATCCAAAGATCTCAAGGTATGTAATATGTTTGACCTTAATGATTATAATGGTTAGATTTGTTACACCTTGCAACAAGTCCTGTCATGATAAATGGTTTTTTCCCGGAGCATATTATGTCTATAGATAACCCTTGTTCAATTCTTGCCCTTTTACACCTCAGTTTTTGCTTCCTGTTCTCAATGATAGGAAGGTTTTGTAAAATGCTTAACATTATGTGCTAAAATTTGGAACTGGAATTTTTTCGTTTTTGGAGTTATTGTGTGTTTGAGTGGAGACATTGGATTTAGGTGGGGGAGGAGGGTGGGGATTTGATGTGTTTGGTTGTTTTTTCATGTCCTTTTGTCATCTGATGTGGGCTTGCATTTATAGGGGCACGAAAATCAAAGAGAAAAGTTGATAATGGAAATGGAAGCTGTAGCTGAAGAGCGTACTTCACTTGAGAGTCAACTTGATTCTTTGCAGACTCAAATCCAAAGCCTGGTCTCTGAAATCAATGAAGAGAAAGACAAGGTTACACAGTTATTTTATTTTCCACACCCATGACGTACAGTTTTAGCTTTATTCTATACAGCTTCTCAACTTATTTTTTTTGCAGGTGGCTTCAATAAAGGAACATCATGATCAGGCTCTATCAGGTCTTAATGCAGCCCGTTCAAAGTTGAAGGAATGCGACTCACAAATAAGTTGTATTTTAAAGGAGCAGAAAAAGCTCCAAAATAAAATAAGTGAAGCAAGCCTTGAAAGGAAGAAGATGGAAAATGAGGTACTTTGTGTTCTTTAGCAAAAAAATTTGTACTTTTGTTTGTTTTGCATTTGAACTGTCAGTTTCCTTTTTATTTTATGTATGACACGTTTGTTTTTTTATTTGATACTGTACTGAATACCTAAACTATGTGATAAATAAAGTTTGCAATTTATGCACAATCTTTATAACTTAGCCAATGGCAGGTTCCATGCTTGGGAATGGTGGTGTTGTCTAATCTTTTTATTGGGTTCTTTCACACAATAATACCTTTTTGATGCCTAAAATTTTAGCACTTTAATAATTTCTCGTACACAGGTTAGAAGGATGGAGGAGGAGCAGAAAGAATGTTCTTTGAAGGTTGACAAATTAGTTGAGAAGCATTCTTGGATAGCTTCTGAGAAGCAGCTTTTCGGTAGAAGTGGAAGTGACTATGATTTCACATCTCGTGAGCCCCGGAGAGCGAGGGAGGAGCTAGAGATGCTACAGGGAGAACAATCAAGGTAAAGCAGAGTTCATATACAATCCATTTAGTTTATTATACTTTTGTATGGTTTTCTGTCGATGAATATTTCAAGGGCAACATTTTTGTCACTTCTTTCCCTTCCTCAGTCTAGAGAAAAGAGTAAACAAGAAGGTCATGGCAATGTTTGAGAAAGCGGAAGATGAGTATAATGATTTGATATCTAAGAAGAACATTATTGAGGTTAGTTTTCATTTTCACTTGACTGTGATTTCTCTTGCAAGCCATTTTCATTCACTTCATTTTCCTACTTGCACAGAATGACAAGGCCAAGATTAAGAAGGTAATTGAAGAGCTTGATGAGAAGAAGAAGGAGACTTTGAAAGTCACTTGGGTGAAAGTGAATAGGTGAGTTTCTATTTTTTACGCAAGCTTATTTGCATCTATTCCAGTATCTTTCCAGCAAACTATTAGCTATCTTTTGTTCTCATTGTGCTTACTAGCCATCTTGTTGCATTGTCAGCGACTTTGGGTCCATCTTTTCCACATTGTTGCCAGGAACTACAGCAAAGCTGGAACCTCCCGAAGGTTGCAGTTTCTTAGATGGCCTTGAGGTCCGCGTTGCATTTGGAGGAGTTTGGAAACAATCATTATCTGAACTGAGTGGGGGTCAACGATCTCTGCTTGCATTATCTTTGATATTGGCTTTGCTTCTGTTTAAACCCGCTCCACTTTACATACTCGATGAGGTAAATAAGTCTTACCAAAATCACGCATGTGAAATTAGAACCGCAAGACCTAGTACAGTGAGTAAATAGACATTGTTGTGTCATTTGCAAATTTTAAGTGCAACTTTTCAACCGTGTGTTTGTACAGTGTTTCTTAGTCAGTAGAAGTACAGTGTTTGTAAAATTAATTCATAACAGCAGAGAAGGCCAAAAGGAAAATTTTGAATGTCCTCAATTTAGTTGGTTGTGTCAGTTGGTACATGTCTCTGTTTAATTGGCCTCATTTGTACTTGCTTGATTGTTGTTCAAATGTTTGATGCTAACTGGTTGATAATGCCTATAAACTTTCATTTTGAATATGTTGTCCTCGCATGTTTGTTAGGTTGATGCAGCTCTTGATCTGAGCCATACTCAAAATATTGGAAGGATGATTAAAACTCACTTCCCCCAGTCACAGGTTGAGCACTCTTTTTTCCCAGCTACATGTCTATCTTTTGCCTTTTGGTTTACATTACCTGAGATCATCAAATATGAATTTATTACTGTATTCTTTTGCTTCTTTACTGCTAAGCAATTGCAGGTCCTATTCAGTGTGTTTTTTTTTTCTTCCTGATGTTTGTTCTTTTTGGTTTGGTAGTTCATCGTGGTTTCTCTTAAAGAAGGGATGTTCAACAATGCAAATGTCATATATCGCACCAAGTTTGTTGACGGAGTTTCCACTGTTCAGAGAACTGTCACAGCTAATAAGCAGAAGTGATCCTTCAATGTTCATAAGAGGTAACACCCATTCTTCCATGTACCACATATCTCATTTGCTTCTTCACACACAAGTCATATGTCTGGAGTCTGAACTATATTTGCATATACTAGTCTGTGTTTTTGGACTTAACAACTACCAGGTTTAGGATGATTGGGCTTTGGGGGTGATATTATATTGTTTATTTAACCTTTGGTTATTTTCTTTGATAATTTCCTTTTGCTGGTGATGCCCTTCGCTCGAGAACTGATTAGTTTTATGAAGAAATACACTGTCATGGGTGAGTGACATCAATCTATGAAGGAAAATAGCACATCCCTGAAGTCTACTGAATTGTTTTGTTGCTGGATCATTCTCTTAGGTCTGTTTGTTTGGTCCCAAAAGATAACTAGATTAGAAAGAAGTTTGCTTAAAATTTATTGTGGGCAGATTTTGTTAGGGAATTTGGCACAGAAAAACTCCAATTGATTTTGATTAACTAGTTGAAATATGGCGATATAGATTCTCTTTTCAGTTTGGTCGACTATTTACTGTGTATTTCAGACTCATTTTCACCTGACGATCATATTTTTCACTTCCAGATAGATAAACAAAAAATGGTTGCTAACTTGCTACCAGCCTATCAGTGGGATTAATCTGCCACCAGCGCCTTCTGTCGGGGTTTGATGGATAATTATTCTGTATGTATATATGTAAATAGCCATTGGTAATATGCAGCCTTTGTAACCGATGAATCGGGATTGGTAGTATTTCAATATTGTCTATGTATTAAATTAGTACATCAATCTATAAAAATGGAAGGGTGGTAGAATTTGCTCTACAACAAAGTTTTATTCAATTATTTTTTGCAAAATCTATTCATTCAATCATTAAGATACCTAACTTTTTTTTGGGCGATAAATAAGTTATTGATTATTAGTAGGCGAGATTCTAAAATTTTAACACACCTTAATTTTGTATCAAATGACTTAGTTCTCAACAAATGTTTTAAATTTCGCACCATAAATCTTTAAATTTACCAAAATGTATCGAATGCCTCTTCCTATCGACCATGTTTTCCTCTCATATTTATTTACATGCATCAAGAATTCAACTATTTTCTTAATTCATACATTAAATTATCAATGGATGAATTAAGAAAATAGTAATTCACTTAATAAAAACAAGTTCTTTTTCCAAACACAATGGTGGTTTTTTATGAACGATTTCCCTACAAATAGCTAAATCGAAAACTAATTTTCAATTTACATTGGTTTAAAAACTAATTCCCATAGTACTGTTCACTAGGATCGGGTAAAAGCTTCGTTTAATTTTGAAAAAAAATTCAACATAAAACCGCTAATATACACTTGGATGCATGATGGACTCTGCTCGATATCCAGTAATTTACCATCAAACTAAAAAGTAAAATTGGGCTGTTACGAACGTTAAAAAAAAAAGAAGAAAAACAGAAGAAGAATTGGGCTGTTACAACTTACCAGTTTACCAGTCACCCACCAACCTCGGTGGGTTAGTGGGTTTGTTGACACAACACATCAAGTGCCACTCTACTATTTCAAAAAAAGTTTGGATTTTTGTTAAAGAAAGAAATCGCACCTTTTTCTTCATTTTCACAACAATTCGCCAGTACTCACTCCTCATCCTCACTGCACAATATACGGAGTACTTCGGAAGAGAGAAAGTAGGGTAACAATTACAATGGCTTTACGGTTGTTCGCTTCTAGGGCCGCCTCACGACTTGGGATCTCTCTTCTTCCCAGATCATATGCTACTGGTATATTATTTTTTCATTTTCCCCCATATATTAACTAAAAATCCCCGATCATATTTATTTCTTAATATGATTATTCATTGACATGCTTTCTAATTTTGTATTATTTTCTCGATTTGTAACTTTTTAATATAAGATCGTATCTGGGTTTTTGTTCAAATGCGATGTACTTCATCGTTTGTGCGTTTTTTGGTTAAGGGCTTTTGGTTATGAATCTTATTTTTTGTGTTTTGATTTTTTTTTTTTTTTGTAGTTGTGATTTTGTTTTGGATTATTTTTCTTATGAGATTAGTTGGGTAGATTATGATATCATTGGATTTGATTAAGATGTAATGTTGAATGTAAAAAGAAAATTGATTTTGCACTATATGAAAGGTAACATGTAAAGTTGTAAACCTTGATTCCTTAGGTTAGATGTGCTAATATCCTATGTGATTTTGTCCATAAGATTGTTCTTTTGCTCAAAAGATGGTAGAACAATGAATGAGGTATTGTCGGTTTCATTGATATGGACTTTGGACTTTGGACTTTGGAGTGGAAAGGGACATTTGTTCCTTCACTTGTGCTCTTGTTGGGTAGTGTAAGCCAAATGATCTTACATTAGTCGTTATCATGTCATTTTCAATCCAAGTTTGGTGAGATTTTTGTCAAGTATATAACGTATAACTTTTTTTGTTTTGTTTTTGAATTCACTAGGTTTTAGTAAGATTTCTAGAGTTTTATTGAAGAAGAATAAGATCACTTTGAGACCCTTTTTTAATACCTTTTTGTAGTTTGATGCTCAACTATATCAGTTTGGAAATTGGCCGTTTTTACAATGTAGTTATTGAAGCTGAAATGAGACCTTTTTTTAATGCCTTTTTCTTTTTTGGGAAAGAAAGTGTGCTTTTTTGTTAGAAACTGCTTGGTTTGTCACTGAATGTTCTTGAGGTCAGCCCCTTTAGGTTTTGTCAGGACAAATAGTTGTTACATCTTGTTGCCTTGCATGGTGGAGTAGTGTAGTATGTCACATTTTTTCCCTTCACTTGTTAAATGTGTTTGACAGTTTGTTAAAGAGGTACTCTATAGGCATTGAGGACTAGTGTGCATTTTCAAGAGCCTATTTGAGTCTTTGAACTTTATAAATTTAACACCACCTTGTGGGCATCATTTAAAGTAATACTTGCAGGACCAAGAAGAGCTTTAAATTCTTATGGGGTGATTTTGGTATGGGTTTTTCTATTTGTTTAGAGTTAGCGTGTTGGATCCTTTCTTTTACTGGCCTCACCCAACTTTGGCCTATTTTAATTTATATTAAAAACTTAAAAAGCATCGTATGAAGGGGAAATTGTAGTGAGAGTCTGAGGAGAATTCGGTAAAAATAGTGGTGTTTTGGGATCTTTCCTATAAGTTGTAATGCTGAAATCTGAAAACGTGGTTAAGAGAACGTTGACCAATATGATGTTTTTTGTCTGATAAGAAAGCTTTTAATCTTCATCGGAAACAGATGAGCTTGATTTCATTTCATGCTTTTGATCTATAGAACTACGTGTTTCTCCTGTTGTATAGCTTACTGTATAATCAACCAATACAGAGTAAACCTTTCTCCGTATTATGAAGTATCTGCTAGATTATATAGGGTTCTTTGCTGCATGATCCTGCCGTTATGAAGTTCAACACTCAGTATACAAATTCTGTCTTTTCCTCGTGTAATTTGTTCCTATCTTGCTTCCACCTTCACCATCTTTTCTGCAGATATCTGAAAAAATAGCTGAGTTTTTAAATGATAATAATATGGTCTTTACAGTTGTATACTTATTATATATAGCTTCCTCAAACCTTCTGCGCAATTGTTTTACATTGCTGAGGTAAAGGATGATGATTCTGTTCTATCATGTATTAATAAAACAAATTAACATTAATTTTGAATTCTTAAGTAACAATTTGAATTCTTGTGCAGTTGTTGGGGACTTGAAGTACACTGACTCACACGAGTGGGTGAAAGTGGAGGGTAATTCAGCTACAATAGGCATAACTGATCATGCTCAAGAGCATTTAGGTGATGTAGTTTATGTTGAGTTGCCAGAAGAGGGAGCTGCTGTTTCTCAGGGAACAGCTTTTGGTGCAGTTGAGAGTGTGAAGGCATCGAGTGATGTTAATTCCCCTATTTCTGGTACCGTGACTGAGGTCAACAATGAAGTCGGTGACTCCCCAGGATTGGTAAATTCTAGCCCGTATGAGAAGGGATGGATCATTAAGGTGGATTTGAGCAGTTCAGATGAGCTTAACTCCTTAATGGATGCTGATAAATACAGCAAATTCTGCGAGGAAGAAGATGGCAAGCATTAAGCTGAACCAAATCTAAGCATAATTTTGAATGGTTGTCTTGCTATTCAGAAACTATAAACGTTCTTGCTGGTATGAAACTATTAGGGAAAGAAACTATCACCGAGAAGTAAAAATGTTAAAGCTTTGTTCTTCTATGTACTTGAGATCTTCATTCTTTTAGTCAGTGTTGGAGGAGACCTCAAATGAATGATTTTTTCGCATGAATAATTCAGTAAATGAGTTGTGTTTGTGTTGATTTTGGGTTATTCACCAAATATTTTGAATAATTGCTTAGTATGATACATCCATCTAGTCGGATCGGTTCGGGTTGATTTGTGTTGTCAGCTATATTGATGAAAATGGGGGTTCAGTTACTTGATTTTTTGTGTAGCAATGTCCTAAAAATCTTGTTCCCCTGTCAGTAAGAAAATATTACATTTGATTGCTAATAAACATGTCGTAAGCTAGTATTTAATGTTTATTAGCAATGTCTATTGTACAACCATAACTATTTTCAGTAATTTGCTCATTTGAGAGAGTTTCAAGCAAGCAAATGAGCTGGACAAAAAGTGATTGTACCTTTTTATAGCTATTCCCTCTATTCCTATTTGTTTGGTCTATAGACAAAATATGCTTTAAGGATTAGGCAAAATTTTGCAAGGAAATTGGAGTAACGTTGTCTTTTTAACCTTTGTGAGTGTATGCAAGTGGGGAAAATAGCGGAGATCTATTATTATATTAAAAAAAATAGGGCAAGTGGGGGAAATAACAATTTTTTTGGGTTTAAATAACAAGTTTTATACTCACTGTAATACATAAGATAAATAATTAAAGATTTTTTTTTAAGAAAATGAATTAAAACAAAATCCAATTTTTTCTAGGGCATTGGATAATTTTTAGAATTTGAAAGACATTAAGTAATAAAAAAATTATTTATTAAAAGTTCAAAACTATAACTACTAAGAAAGAAAAGAAAAAAAAATCAAAAGTCTTAGAATATAATTGCTAAGAGTCGAACCAGGACCATCTTACACACCAAATGATTGGGGAAGACTATTCCCGCTCCAACCAGTGTTCCAGCCTTTTACTTTTCATATAGTTTGAGCGCTACAATATATATATAATATTCAAGTTTGATAGTTTCAGAAACTTGTGAACTTCTTTGTTTTTGCCAGTACGGGTTCAGTTGAACCCACTGAACCGTACTGGCACCGCCCCTGCCTGTGTGGCTATATCTTCAAATGCTTTCTCGCTTAATCCAACTGTATTGCAGAACTCCAGCCCAGATGATGGGCTCGGATATAATTTCAAGATTTCATGAAGAAACAAGAGTAAGGACTTAATTCGACTTTGGGAACCAAATCTATGTACAAGCCGCATTTTGCAGATGAGAATCTATCGTAAATGGGTAAAAAATAGTGAGTGTTGAAATTCATGATTTACATATGACTCAGGCATCAAAGGTACGGAGTACTTCGTTGTGAATGTTTAAGTATGAGTTACAGTAGCTCTTAATAAAGCAGAGACTGTCTGATTTCTTCTTTAGATAGTCCTTAATTTGAAGAACTTAAACGCCCCCAATCCTTCTTTCAATCACATCATATGCTAGACATTTGCGATCCATAGTACGACCTATGCTATTTGACGCTTTGAGCAAAAATAATCCGAATCCAATAATCTGCTTATAAACTGAAAGCAAACATAAAATAAATAAAATTTATGCTTAGTGAACTGAGAAATGCAAAAGTGAAATCTTCATACAATTAGGGTACAGGGAACACAAAGCAAAGCAATGGAATCAATAATGTTGCATGGAAATCTAATGGTAGAATACTAGAATGGTTTTGTATATTATTGACAAAATGTTTAATGCGTAGGTAGAATAAGTTATTTTGCGAAACAAAATTCTTGAAAGAGTTCTTGTTGATCTAAGATTAAACATTTAAGAGCATCCTAATTCCGAAAATGGGTAGACTTAAAGTAGTAGCTAATGTAACAGTCATGTTGAAAACTGAAATTAAATGAGATAATAATAAAGGTTATTATGGGGGGATATTTGCAGCCAAGAAATACCACTGTCCCATGTAGGCAATGTTTCTGAAGATCTTTGTAAGATGTGCATGCTAAAAAGGGTTAATATACATAAACTGAGAAATAGAAACATGCAACAATTCATCAAGTCTATAATATGGAATTATGAATGTAGAATTTCCACAAGTTTCAGTACCGTCAATAGCTCACTCCAAAAGTACATAGATCGAGGTACCAAAAACTACTCTACAACACAAGAATGTGATGAACTTTGTCATACCTGGTGATATGCGGTCTGACCACACTATTGACTGAGAAGCTTAGAGTCGCATGCCACTATTTTAACTACGTTGACATTCTCCTGCAACTCCTCACTTTTGAACAGTGCACCCTGTAAGATGAAGGTCCACACATTGTCGCAGAATCTGTAGGTGTGTAGATGCCCCTGCAACATAAGAATAAAGAGATAGTAAGAAATATTTACTGCCAAAATCAGCAAGACAGATGACCATTTTTTTATAGTGAACTGATCATTTATCTATAACCACCAAATGTTAGATTCAATAAATACAGAGCTGCATACCCCTCTTTAAATCTAATACAAGTATGAGCCTCTGATCTGAAAGTACAAAAATGGGACCCCAAAATCATCGCATTATTTGCTTCATCTAAAGTAACCTTTTCCGACACAGGATCAGTAAAAGGTCATTACCGCTCTACTGCTTTTTCTAGTGAATTCAGTCTATACCCAAAAATTATTCAAAATAACATTAAGATCAATCCGAATATCATACAGAGAGCTGCAGTAATTGTTGAGAACTTGAGATATCAAATAGACCTTCCCCACCAGAGCTAAAACTGCAACCTGCTCAGATCATTCTTCACAACAAGAGCATTTGAAGATTTAAGTACCACGAAACCTTGGCCTCTAATTCACAGAGAAGTAAATTTTACCACTTACCAAAGCATTACTCAGTAAACTCCGAAACAGGGGCCAAGTACCTACTCTTTCACTTGGTTTGCCTCTAACTCACATTCAAGTAGATTTAACCACTTACCTAAACATCACTCAGTAAACTCCGAAAAAATCCAAGGCATAACTAATTATCAAGACTTAACAATACTTTCTTTGTACCTAATCAACTGTCAACTAACCAATAATGTTTTCCGCAATTCTACCTTCAAAGGAACTGTGTAGTCTGAAATGTTTAAGAAAATCTCCAGAAATTGATATCTAATTTCTAAAAATCAGCCTTTGCACTCCCATTACGTGAGGAAGAGAGACTCCCAGGCATATAATTTGAAGCATCTAATACTCCCTCCTTTTCTGGAAGATTGTTCCACTTGATTTTTGCACAGTATCAATTCAATGCATATTTGAATTGTTAAAAACTATAAAAGTTGATTTTTGAAACTACAATCTAGACTAATCAAACAAGGCCCCCGTGAATATGTTTTGACTTGTATATTACTCCCTCCGTTCCTTTTTGTTGTATCCGTTTCCTTTTTAAGCGTTTCTTTTTGTTGTATCCGTATCTATTTTTGGACATACATTTTATCCTAAAATATCCTTACATTTCTATCTATTTACCAAAATACCTAAAGATTCTACCCATATTCCAACCTAAATATCCCCGCCCCTATTATTTAATTCTTTTCCCTTCCCCATATACCCACTCTCTCACCTCCTTTATCACCCATCATTATCACTCCTCTCTTTTACCTTATTTCTTTATTATTTTCTCTCTTTTTTTTTTTTTTTATTATAATCTCTTACATACAATCATTTTTCTTACACCCAATCTTTACACTTATACCAATACAAACCAAGATTCCAATTTTCTTAAAAACCCCCCACTTTCCCAAATGGATACAACTTAAAGGAACGGAGGGAGTAATTAATACAGTATTAGATTATATTTTTATTAGAATCTTTATAAAGATTCCAAGTGAAAAGAACTTTAGGGATGTAGGGAGTACTACTTTCAGGTTTCCACCCTCATAAAAGAATTTTTTAAAAGCTATAATTTAACCAGTAGTCAGATTAGTATAATGGGAACATGGAAAGACAATTAAGTGAATATGGAAAGATAGTTAAGTGAATATGTATTCCATGTTTATTAAATGGGATAAACCAAAATAAACATTATTGAACTTTCGAATTAAGAGAGCATTATCCTACAACTCTCTCCGCTTCTTTACAAGCATATTTCAGAGCATCTCTTCACACTACATCCCTGCATTTCCAATTTTAGTGTTCAGTGGGGGGTTGACCTCCAAATACTCTAACACAAAAGTGGTTCTGTTGTTATACAGTTTTGACATTCTTTCACTAATACATTGAATACCAGCAAATCTTCAAATCTACCATAACAATTTCCAATATCACTAAAAAAATTGATAAATGAACCAACCATGACCTCATCCACTAACATTCAGTATTCAGCCAAGGTAGACAAACTCAGCTATATAGTACATCTCATCCACTTCGGCTCCAATAATTCGCCACGCAAAACCACACAAACTCAGCTATACTAGTTGTAATCGTCTCTAAGAGCATGTACATTGGGGCTCTTGGAGTGGCTCTCCAAGTAGCTCACCAACAAGAACTATCTCTTGGCTAACATTGGGGATCTTGAGTGGTTCTTGAGGGGCTCTTGAGTGGTTCTTGAGGGGCACTTGAGTAGCTCTTCATGGAGAGTTACTTCAAGATAGCTCTTGCCCAAGAGCCCTCCAAGAGTTGATTCTTGTTGAAAAGTGGGGAGTAACTTTGAAAAGTGGATAGAGATAATTAATTATGGACCACTAAATGGTTAAAAAGAGATTGGAGAGCTCACTTGAGTAATCAACCAATGTTGAGTGTTTTTAGGAATGAATTCTTGAGTGTATCTTATAGAGAGGTAGTGGTAGAGAGAGAGTGGAGATCCCTCAAAGAACTATTTTGAAGAAGAGTTACTTTGAAGAGCCAACCAATGCACATGCACTAAGAATTACAATAATAACTAAGCTCCAAATCTAGTACACGGGACCGCTCTTCTCAAAACTTCCATTTAAAGGCAGTACTTCATTCATGAATAATTCTCATTCACAAACTATTCTAATTTCCAATCAACTGAAATGCTGAAATCATTAGATCAAGTTCAATACCTTGATTGTTACTTTGGCCCTCAATTGAGCCTCAAGCGCTGCAGTAATCGACTATAATCACACAAAAAACAAACACAATCAATTACCTATTTTAAAAAATTGCCTATTGCCCCGAAGACAATGCGTCGAATTACAACCTTATCAAACTGAACAAGAACTTGAATCGCAAGCTCAGGACCGAGAGTACCACTCATAACCATCTCATCCAACGTCTCTGTCAAACACATTCCAAGTCTCGACATCCGATACAACTCGCATGTCACCATTGATTACAAAGATCTGCGTCAAATTCTCCAATTAATCAATTTCAACCACTAAACAATTCATCTTATTCGAGAAATTTCAACAGTTTCAAACAAATTATCACTCCAAATCATGCGAAAACGAACTTGAAAATTAACAAAGCTACGGAAAAAAATCATCAAGACACAATACATAACAAAGGAAGAAAAGAAATCGAAATTACATTCAACAACTACAAATATTTTCAAACAACTTAGAAAATAGAGCACAAAAAAGGAGAAACGAAATTATGTACCGAAAATAGAAAGGATTCCAAATCAAATTCATCTAATTCAACAAATTTCAAGAATTTGATTTCAAGAATTTGTTTATGAACTAAAATATTAAGAATTCGGAAGAGTAGAAAAGTACGATCGAGTACGGTCGCTTCGCTCTGAAGTTGTAAGCTGTATATTTGGTGATGTTTTGAAATGTGCGATGAATCTATGTGGTACGAAAATTGGAGAAATTTGGGTGTTTTTATACCTTGGAATTTCTGGATTTGGTGGTTATACAGCGTTGACCGACTTCTTTTTAATTATACGATAATGCCCTTGATGGGTTTACTGTTTTGATATGGGCATACCGCATATGGCTCCTCTCTTGGATGGATCCGTAAATGCGAGCCATGAGCCAAACGGCACCTACAAAGATAAAATTTATTTTTTTCACCCGTTTCAACAAGGTTATTGTTCTTGCAACATTCAGGTATAAAATTAAAAAATAGTGAGAAAATAGAAAACTTCAGTAATGAAAGTTTTCCTAAACTTAATTTCAAAACAACGATCCTTCGTTTGGGAGTGAGCTTGAAGAATAGTCGGGGATCAAAATATCAGATGAGTCAGATGTGTGCCTTTGTTTGAGAGAAAATGCTCGCAAATACTCAAATAGTTGTGGAGATCACAAGTTCAACTCTTCCTGTCTTCTGGGGAGGTTTAGCCACCTAAATATACATCTCCATATTTCATTAAACGAGTTTTTTATGAAATGCCCCGAGTTTTCAATAAATTAATCAAATAACCCTTCCGTTTCAATAACTCATAAAATACCCCTATTTCAATACTTAATACCCAAAAACCTCATCTTATCTCTCATTCCTTCCTAAATGTGCATACCCTCAACTCCTCAAGCTAGTATTCTGTTTCACAAATCTATGTATTAGTGTACTAACCAAAATAATGTCAAATGATCAACAACTTACAACAAGTGATGCATATGAACATAAGTTCCATAAATCTAGAAAGATCAATAGATCATGATAATAAGTAGTCATGAAAGACTTTGAAAACTTTCAAAAATATAATTTTGCCATAAAAATCTTTCCACAATTTTATAGGAGGATATCCATAAAATAAATATGCCAGGCGTTCCATAAAATAATTTTACCATCTCAACCTTACTTATCCACCATGTATTTAACGGAGTATTAAAACACTCCTTTTAATTTTTCAAACATATTTAGCGATATTATATAAAGATTGTATACTCAATCCATTATAATTACCAACACCATACGCAAAAATTCATCATATTTGAACATCTTCATCAACATCAATCGAAAATCATAATTATCATAATTGAAGGACAAGAAGACTAGGGCGGTCTATTCTTATTTACCTGATTGTACTTATTTTTCCTAGGCTAATTTGCCAAAAATGACCTTTTATAGTTCAAAATTTGCGAGAAATGACCTTATAAAAAAAATTGGGTAAAGTCACGAGTAAAAATTCTTTGCGAGAGACAACTTGTTCCCACTTTTCGGCGTTAACTTTGATTTTACGTGCAGGTCACGTGTTGTCGAAGTTAGCTTATGTTCACCCTTTTCATCCACTTTTCGTCATTAACTTTCAATTTTTGTTTTTTTGTTTTTAGTTTTTATAGTTGGAAATTTTGGAGGAAAAAGGGTGAGAATAGCTGAAAAATGAAAGTACAGAGAAGTATGATGACGAGCCTGAGACAGAAAAAAATACAGAGAAGTATGATGACGAGCATGAGACAGAAAAAAAAGGGCCTATAACATTCCTGTATTGCTTGAGTTATCCTCCTTTAATAGAAGGAAAGTTCAGAACTATAATTCACAACACTATACAACTTGGAGTGACATTGTGCTCGAAATACATTAAGTACACAGTCATGGTTGACACCATATCACCCCAAGAAGCAAATAAATCAGGAATTACTGAAACAAAACTGAGGATTGCTGTGATTCTCGAAGTGATTGATGTTCATATGCATGGTGTAACACCTATATCTTCAAATGCTGTCTCGCTTAATCCAACTGTATTTGGAGAATTCCAGGGCAGATGATGGGCTCTGATATAATTTCAAGATTTCATGAAGAAACAAGAGTAAGGACATAATTCAACTTTGGTCACCAAATCTATGGATCTAGATTTACACGCCGCATTTTGCAGATGAGGTTTGCTATGGGAAGGTCAAGCTGGGTGGTGGAATCTGATTTAATCAGATCTTTCAATTGATCTTTTGGGGTGGAAAGGCATGTCTGGAAGGTTGTAAGTATTGAAGGAATTGGCACTGATAAAGCGGAAAGAACATTTGCCAAATACTCTATATCAACGGAGAGTTGCTGAGCTCCACGCTCAGTAATGTATTGAATCCCTCGCAACTGCTCCACGTATATTGCAGTGGCACCCTCCGCAACCTTGAAAGGTTTAGACATATTAATCAGCACAATTAAGCAGGGATGAAAAGGGGAACAATACTTAAATTGATTTAAAATTACCTTAAACATCCATTCAGTGGCAAAGAACTGGGCTTCATCTGCATTGGCATCATCACTAGAAATACCTTCTGCAAGGGGCTCCAATTGCTGGGGCAAGGTAAGGAGATATTCACCAATACTAGTGATATACGATTGAGGGTATGAGCTGAAGCTCGGGAGAGGAAACGCGCTAGTCTCCTCTGCAGATGCCCATATCGGCATGCGTGACACATCACTGAGACGCTGTCGTACCTTTGATATCAGGACATCATATACAAGCTCATTAACAGTTTCTTCAAATGTGGAAACTCTATGAGATGCGAGTGGAAGTGCATGGAACCGAGGGTCTTTAGACTGGCACAAGAATGACAAGTAGCTTTCGTAAGTAAGTTTATTATACACAAAAAAAAAGATAATAAAGCATCATTTTGAAGATACCAATGGAAACAAGACAAAGCACTGGACAGAAAATATAAATCTAATGCAATAAAACCCCTAAATTTTGAATATACCCTCAAACAGTAGCAAAAGATATTCCAAACACCCATCAGCAAAAAGAGCTAAAGATCATAAAGACCAATTCATAAGTGACGATCTGATGCCCCAAGACCTCTTTTCATTTCCTAGTATCTTCCAACGTAATTGAGCTAATAAACCAACCTACACTTTTGGTTTGAAACTTTTCAGTAGTTTCACACAATATTATCAGTTGAGACAACATTCAAACAGATAATCATCAGACGACGACTATCTTTCGTAGTAGCCATAGAAGACTCGACCCAAGCAATTCTTATGCCCACCCCATGTCTTTCTTGATAATAGGTTTTCAATCTTTTCATATAACTTTCAAACAACCACTCTCTCCTTGGATTAAATAAATACTATAGCATATTTTAATTTGAAAAAAGTATGATGAATTTGAAATAACTATACTTGCCTGCTCCAGAAGACTAACTAGCTTTCGAGCCTTTTCAGGAGCATCAGCTAATCGCACGGTAGCCATATCCAGTGCAGCTCCTCCAGCTAAATTTACACTCACATTTCCGTCATCAATGGATAATTGTCTCTGATTTTGGTCCTCACCAAATGCTGATACAGGTAGACTTGTACTTAACCTAGAAAGAGTAGCTCTCAGTGAAGCTTCAAAGACAGAGGATCTGCTTGTTAGACAATCAGCAACAGTAAGAATCTGCAAAGCCCCTTGTACCATGGACCATTCTTCCTCGTTCGTAATTAGGTCAGCTTTCCGAGGATTATGAGTTCCTTCCTTCTTGTCAGATCCAGAATCTCTCTTTATAATGTCAGATGTATTATCTACTCCACATACGGCTCTTAGTGATTTCAATGTCTCATTAAGCATGGAAATGTACTGCAACATTATGTCATCGAGGGCAACAATTAGCTCATCTGCCTCAGAACCACCAGTAAAATTGATACACCTCTCAACTGCAGCTTCAAGAAGCAAAATAACTTGAGGAACAGACTCCTCCATCCTCCTAACAGTTTCACTAAGTTCTATTCCTTGAGCACCTACTCCACGAGCAACAGCTCCTCTAAGATCTAACTTCCCAATCTCAGAAGCAAGGATGGTGCGCTCCATTTGCCCGTATCTGTAACACAAGGTTTTAATTATCAATTAGAAAATAAGACTGAGGGTACAAGCTTCAATACAATGATTGGGAAGATATATGCAGTATAAGAGTAACAATTAACAAAAAAACCAGTCAAAAGAACCTGGCATGCACTACGGACTACGTAGCTATACCTCAATCAATTGACACAAAATGTTGAAAGCAAGAAAAAGAGACTCGTTTTAGAAATTCAAAGCCTGCTTACTTCTTTTTAAACGTCTCAAAAGGAGAGTAAACTGCTTTCATTGTATCAAGTAGTACTTGCATCGCAGATTCTGAAAAAAGATGTTGAATGTTTCTTGCAAAAGTGTTCGTCACATTATGCAGTTCAATCATTGCATCAAGATGTTTGCTGTGAATCTTTCCTTTGGGCATATCACCAGATAACAAATCCAATGTCCCTGAAGATGTGAATTAGACAAATTAAGTTACTTTGACTCGTTTGTTTACTTGAAGTACCTACGTCGAATTTTTGGTTGCTCCATGTATAAAAACATACATCAACCCATGTCGGGTAGACTTGACAATTCGGTAAGGATTTGAAAGTGTTACTTGACACTTTGATTCTCATACAGACACCTTAATTAGCTTGATCAACATAAGTGTACAGAAAAACTACAAAAAGAGATGGAAGGTGAAGGAGAAAGTTAAGCAACAAATGGGCTGAGATACAGATTGTGACTAAGAACTGACAACGAAGCAAAACTAAAAATGTGCGTTTAAGTATTTGTAATCTAAAAAGACAAGCAATAGTGTTTTAGAATCAGGAAGATGTTCAGTGTTCACTGAAGGCTGTGTCTCTGTACTCATGTTCAATTGGTCAGGGTCTGTGTCAAACTGTAACTTTTTTTGTCTAAGCACGTCTATTCTCTGGATGCACACCCATAATCATGTCTGAATAACATAGGAGACAAAGATTACCATACAACAAAGAAGACACAAGTTATAAATTGCAGTTAAAAAAATAGACCCTGTATTCAGACATGAAGGTAGATAGTCTTTAAACATCCTAATATGAAGGGGCTAACACTGTTAATGTGTAAGAGGAACTGTAGACTTATTTCTAGCACATTATTGCTAATGGAACACCACAGTAGGATACAAGTTCCCAGTTAGTAAATCAATGAGGAACAGCAGTTATCTCGTCTCGGAAAGTTACTTTCTAAGTAAAAGCATTAGGAAGTTGCTACTCAAACAAAACTCAAGCAAGACTTCCTTCATAGTCGTCAAGCCGTCTTTTCATCCTCCAATACAACTTTATTGGCTGGCACTGGCAATTTCCAAACAAAGATGAGGAGCTATCTATGCAGAACATGTATTTGATATAAATAGGGGTCACGGGACACGCTAAGAGTCTAAGATGCATTTTATATTACCTCGCCAATATTTCACATAAGCAGCCCATCAGAACTAAACTATATCATGTATTTAAGTCATGAATTTTCGTTCCTGCTACTATACTCAGAGCTCCAGAGGAACGGAACTTGAAAATATTATCATTAGACCTGTTAAATTCTTTTAAAATTTTACATTTTTACAATACAATATTTGATGTTCGGACGGAAAAAAAGGCCCCAAGTATAAACTAGAACTAAAAAACTGCAAACAGTCTAAATCTAAATTTAAGGAATAGAAGGAGCATATATTAAATGAAGCTTGAAGGATGAATAAAATGCAACCTTTAGCCAATGCTTTTGTTTCAGGAACAGCATCTCCAGTTGCAAGGTTGATGCGAGAAATGAAGCTTGAATTAACCGCTAGCATTGTCTCAATTAACAACTTCGGTACCAGTGTTTTATAATCATCAGGGAAGGCAATCATGCACCTGCGAAGTAACAGAATAATTTATATGGGACGAGAAATTCTGGTATAGAGAAAAGATATAATAAAAATGATAATGTTGAAACAATTGCTCAACTAAGCAAAAAAAAAATCACAATAGGTGCTCGGTTGTATACTCGTGTGATAGTTCTCACTGGGATCAGTGGTAAGTGAAGATCTAAGCTCACGGTAAAGAACTATATTATACATACAATCTAATAATCGGGAACTAATTCTCAGAGAATTGAATATTACGACGGTCAAGGACTCAAGTGAGATAGTACAAAGATGAAAAAGAACAATGACTTTTGGAGTTGTGTAAAAATAAAAAACACGTCATCAGACAGCATTACAAAAGATGACAAAACTAAGAAAGCAAAAGAAATTTGGCCTTGCATGTTTTTTCTTAGGGAATCTGCATAAACAGAAGCATGGTACAAGATTGAGAAAGGACACAACAATGAAATTATGAATTTACCATTTCCATTCTTGCTCAAGACAGAGTAGCAGTTCATCATAAAAGCTTGGCAACCATGTGGAAAAAGAAACGGATGAATGATTTGATTGGAACTCATTTGTATTTGCTGAATGGTTTGTTTGGAACTTGGTGGTTCGCTGCCTGGACTCGAATTCATCCCAAAGTTGCTTTATGGATTTGAGGTGAACCTTAGTATAGTACACTTCTAAGGACTGGAATCTACCAATTCGCACAAGAATTCCTCGCATCTCCTGAGCAACATCAACCTGTATAATAGAAACAGAGAAGTATATGAGACGCGAGGTGGCAAGGTGCATAATAGGAGCAGATAATTGAAAACATATGAAGATACTTTACTTTACGATTAGACAGAGCATCCATCAATCGAGGCTGAACCATCGCGTCCAGTCTGTCCTCTAAGACCTCAAGTTGCTTCCTCACATTAGCAAATTCAGCAACCTAAAAAGTAATTACACGTAAAACAAAAAATATCTTATGTCCAGCATGACTAGAACATATCCACAATTAGTAGGAGCTGCTTGAAGTCATACCTCTCCTACTGCAGACAGGCAGTGCCTCATGCTGGCTAACGTTTCCGCAGCCCGTGGAAGATCACCACTGGCGAAAACATCCTCCACAGTTGAGCTCAATTGGGTCAACCCAGCAGCATCCTATAAAATACACCAAACTTGCCTTGTTAAAGACTTGGCACTTCCTCAGTTTCTCAGACTCACCAACCAAATCATAAAGAACCTATCAATAAAGTCTAACCTGCAATGTCTTGTATGCAGCTTCCATCCTATATTTGACAGTATCAACTTTTGCAAGAGCTGCAATAGAGTCTGCAGCAGAGCCTTCTGCCTGAAGAGAGTTAAGACTAAATAAAAAGGGCTGATGATTAAGCGACGATTCTAATGAAGAAAGATATACACAGAGACACAGTGTTTCAAGTAATTAGCAAGATCTATGAAAGACCTACTATGGTCCCTTCACTTCAATGGTAGGATAAATTTCTTGCACCACTCTCAGGCTATTGCTTAAATTCCATGACCTGAAGAAGATAGCCACTCTAGTTTGGGGCAACAACAAGAAAAAACACCATTTCGACCAAGATTTTAAGGTAGAGAGTCCGTTCAATGATTTCTGAACTAGTTAATAGAAATTAGAATTGCATACTCATAAAGAGGTCCCATTTATTATAAGCTATATGACCCCACTGAACTCCTCGGTGATTAAAGAATTTTCTCCAGAGACAGTTGGACAGTTTTAACAGAAAACTGCCTGTCACCCTTAGAAACACCCAAACATATCCCAAACTTCCCGCTCACCAAAAAACAATCCTGGCCTCCTCTTTCTTCGTCAACATAGGAAACACTAGTATTCATTCTTTCAAAGAATAACATTAGTTAGCATTTGATCATGGGCAGTGGCTCTTATTTCTTCACTTACTATGTTTTTATTAATTACTTCACTTCCATTTGATTTGGTCTCTGCATTAGTTGCCGAGTGGCAGTTGTCACTCACTTTTTGGGAGGCATGACATAGGTCTTCAAACATTGATCTATAGATCAAGACTCATTGATTTTAATTCATAGGGAAAGTTTGAAGTGTAGAGTGGCATTCCAAAAATGGCTGTAACCGGAAAGCTTCAATTAATAGGCAGCTGATCATTCACACATTGATGATTACCCTTTTTCTAAATGCACGTAAATCTAATGTTCTTGAGTTGTATTTTCTCGGATTCCAATTCGACCACAGATGCCATGTGCAAGCCTATTTATCAACAATATCCTTTTTCCAACAAATTCAAAAAGTGTAGTTGCAGGTTCTATTATCTACCTAGGAGGCTAGGATTGCAGCTTCTCGCCCCATTTTAATCATCACTTACTTCACTCATCATGATTTAAATAGTCTCACCATGTCAACTACAATTCGATATGGTATGTGTCTAGCTAATTGCACCATATCCAATTCAGCTCTCATTTTCATCAATTTACACTTGTCGAAATGTTGGCGCAAATTCACCTCAATCTTCCATAGCGCTCAACATTACACTATGTTCAAGCACTTTAATCATCATGATTCAAATAGTCTCACCAGATCAACTGCAATTCGACCCGGTCTGAGTCTAGCTAATTGCACCATATCCAATTCAGCTCTCATTTTCATCAATTTAACACTTCTCCAAATGTTGGCGCAAATTCACCTCAATCTTCCATAGCGCCAAACATTACACTATGATCAAGCACTTCTTCACACTCTCGAGTTATCTAAAACCTAAAATCTAAGTGTACTTGCATTTATTTCACATCCATCAATTTTGTCAGTAAATTAAAATATGCATGTCTAAGTATTGCAAAAATCTAAGTCATAAAAGTTTAATGTAAATTATCCCAAAATCACCGAAATAGAAAAAAAACTATAAAAAAAAAACCTGCTTGATCTTGGTAAGGATGGTGGAGATGGAAGAGCGGAGAGAAACGGCGTCGTCGCGAATGCGGATGACATCACGAGTGGCACGTGGAACACGGAGAATGGAGGCAGAACTTTGTTCTTCAAGAGAAGCGGAGATCTCTTCAGACATCAATTGAAGCTTCATTTCCAGATCTACTAAGTGTTTCTCCAAAGCATCTGCCGGGTGACGAGCTTTCACGGCGTTGTTTATCCATTTCTTCGCGTCGAATTTCTCGTCGGAAAATGATCCCAAATCTACCATCATTTTTGCAGAACTATAATTGATTGAGTGATCAAAATATGTGGAAATGTAGGTTGGTGAATGAGTGTGAGTTCATCTGAGAGGGATTTGAATCTGTGGAAATAGGAAATTGGAAAATGAAGGGTTTTTTAGCTGGTGAGAAATGAAGGTTTAGAACAAGGTAGGTAAATCCGGTAACACAGACACTTGAAGAAGATCTGGAAAAAAAAAAAATTACTACTCCCTCCGTCCCGGAATACTTGACCTGTTTTTCTTATCGGGCCGTCCCTTAATACTTGACCTGTTTCTAAAAATAGAAATATTCTAACAATATTATATTATTTCTCACTCCACCCCTATTAACCCACCTACCCCCTACTCCATACAAAAAATAATTAAAAATTCAACCCCTACTCTCCCCCACCCCACCCATTTACACATTTCCCACTAACTACATTAAAATAATACCCCACTATCAACTACTACTTATTAAATTAAATAAGTCAATTCAAGACCCTTAAACTCTGTGCCGGTCAAACCGGGTCGAGTATTCCGGGACGGAGGGAGTACTCCATACAACAATCAAAGGGAAAAGACTAGTCCAATACTCCAATTCCGTCAATTAGTAAAACATACACCCGGTCACGCAACCGGGTCAAAACTACGTCGTTTTGATAGCTTTTACCAGAATTTTTTTTTTTAAAAAAAAATAAATTGAAAAAGAAACAAAAACTACTTTCCGGATTTTTTGGGTATCTTTTGGAAGTTAAATTAGGATAAATATTTAAATCTTAAAAACTGTCAAATAAAAAGTGAATAAAAAAGGAAAGATTTAGGGAATCAAATACAAACCTCGTTGATGTCGTCAACACAAAACCAAAATAAAGAACATATTCATCTCCCGAAAATCGCAAATTAGGTAACACAATTGCTCAAATTCGTAAATTTAATCTTCATCTATTCAAGTAAGTGTGTATTGATATATTATTTTAGTTTGGTTTTTGTATTTTTCTTTGGTTATTTACAACTAAACCCTAGCTTTTTTGTTTTTTGGGGTTCGCAGAAGAAAATGGATTTCCTTTTCAAAAAAGAACATGTGCTTTTATTCCTAGTTATGTGCTTGTAATTGTAATTATGTACTTTTATGGGTAGTAATGTTTTTTTTGTCGTAGTTATGTGCTTATAGTTATAATCACAAGGTATCTACTTGGAAGTGACTAACTATGATATCAATTGGTAATTTGAGAAGGATTTTGTCCTTAAATGTTATTTTCCACAATTTTGCGTAATTCCGTGCTTTAACTAGTAATCTGATTTGCGATGGGTGGTTGTTCTCTAATGTAGTTCATGGTTTGGAATTAAGAGTTTGGATTTGTTAATAGTCTGTCAAATAATGTGCTTTTAGTTGGAATGACGTACTTTTATATATAGTTATGTACTTTTAGTTGGAATGATGTACTTTTATATAAAGCAAATGAATTATTTAAGTAAGGTAACTTTCTTACAGAGTATATTATATTATGAAGGATTTATAATTGATAATAAAGAATCTTTGACTTTTTTATTTAATAAAAGTAACTGATTGTTTTTGTAAAGTAACCATCATATGCGGGGTGTTGGCGGGAAGGTAGTTATGTGATTTTAATTTTTTTTTTTGGCAAAAAATATCAAAACGACGTAGTTTTAACCCGGTTGCGTGTAGAGCTACACGCAACCGGGTGCACCTAATAATTTGCGCCAATTCCGTATGTTGATCGATTGACTCATAACGTTTGGTTCGCGACTTTTGGTAGTAGTTATTGATTTGGAATCCGGAATGAAACAATGGTGGTATGAGGTTGGAACTTGATTCTTGATATCATGTGTTTGGTTAAAGTCGGGAATGAATATGTTTTTTTTGTTTGATAACTAAAGATTTGGAATGAGCCATACCCAACTTCCCCTAGATTTCTAAACCCCGTACCATGTGGATTTGAGGTATGGGTTTAGAAAATGAAATTTTATAAACTAAACACAGGGTATGAGTTTTGCTCATAACAAATCCATACCTCATACCAAAAATATGTGAAACAAACACTGCTTAGTTCCTAACACAAAATAATTGTTGTTTAGAGTTGGTGTACAATAAATGTTGCAAAAAAAAGTTACTTTAAAGTGCTTAAAAAAGTTACTTTTAAAAGGGGTAGATTGTAATCCCCCGTAATTTTATAAATTTTATTAATATATTTTAACGTATAGTTAATTATGTTTAAATAGAATTCGCGAATTTTAGAAATAAATATATAATTAAACGTATATTTATTTTATTACATTTGAAATATTTTAACGATTTATGCAATCTAAAATAATTTTAGAATTCTATGTCGAAAAGAATTTGGATTATGAAAACACAATTGAATTTAGAAAACAATCCTAACCATTTTTGGATTCAAACAAACTCAATTCTAATCCAAGCCCATTTGGCAAAGCCCAAACACTAAAACCCAAAACTCAATCCTCTATTTTCTATCTCACGTGAAACAAAAATCACAGCAAACCCTCTTTCTCCATCACTATTCACGTGAACACCCTCAACCCTTTGCTGTACTTGCTGCTTACTACTTGCTGCCGCCCGGACGCCGTCGTCGACCACCGTCGACGTGCTCCCCCTTTTCCGGTACTCTCTCCTCCTCCCTCTTCTCTTTAGTTTTTCTTTTTCTTTCTTGTTGTTCTCTCCTCCTCACCGTGTTTTTCTTGGCTGTTCTATTTACTCGGCAGCCACCACCGAGCCGCAACCGCCACCTGCGCAGTCCGTCGCTTAGCCGAGACCACCCCGCGCTGCACCACTGGTGTCGCGGCTGTTGCCTTGCCCAGCCGGCTCCCCGCCCTCTCTTCCCTTCTTCTTTGCGTGCTATCACCACCAACGCACGCCGCCCACCAGTGCAACCACCACTCCACAACCTCCATGCTCGCTGCCGCGTGGTCTCCCGCCGGCCAACCTCTTTCTCCCTCTTGAATTGGTTCTTTCTTAAACCCTAAGTAACTAATTATTTTAATTAATTATAGTTGTTAATTTAAATTATGTTCTTGATAATAAATTTATAATTTTTATGGCTTGAACATGATTTTCAGTTTTGGGTTGCTAATTATAAACGAATTATTTTCAGTTTTGGTTAATTAAAAATTGAGTTAGGGTTTATTCATGATTTATTAGTTTGAATTAAGTTTTCTTGAATTAAAGTTATGAGTTTTGTGATTTAAGTTATAAATTTCAGATTTTGCAAATTATATAATAAAGTTATTAATTTTCAGATTATCAAATTACTTTGAAATATTAATTTTGATTGTTTAAAGTATGAAATTCAAGGTTTTTATGATTATTAATCATGGTAGGTTGAGTATGGATTGTTGAATTTGTTGTTTTGAGATACTAGGAACGTAGATTGACCTTGGTGAAGCTTTCAAATGAATTTATATTGCTGAAAATTTAAAGTACGATGGTTGCAAAAAGTTTTCAACGAATTTCAATCACTAGTTCAATAACTATGATGCTAGGAAAGCAAATGTTTAAGTTTTGATATTGGGGAAAGTTCTAAATATGTTTAGGATGCATTTAGAATGCTTTATTATGGTTGCCAATGATTAGGAATTGATTGAGATTACTTGTTGGTTGTTTAGGCGGAGAATTCTCTTTAGGCGACTTTTGAAAGTGTTAAAGTGGCCTATCAGTTTGTTTACACAAGGTACGTACATACCTGTGTGCTTGGAATGTGTGTTAATTGTTGAAACCATGTTGAATTGTTGATAAACTTGGTTATGTTGATGTTGTTGATGAACTTAGTCAGGTTGAAATTGCATGTTTAATACTGTTGGATGAACATATTGAACATATATTGCATTTTGAGGATTATAACATGTTAGTATGGATGATTGATGCAAACATGTTTGATTGGGAACACTAGATTACTTAGTATATAATTCAGATCAGTTGATTGTTGTTCCCTTTTAGCTTTTCACTACTTTATGAGGGCGGAGGACCTTGTTTAGTAAGTTGAAACCTTATACCCATATACAGGGGTTGATCAGTATTAAAGGAAAGATTGGAGTTAATTGGAATGAGTCTTGTTCGATGCCTTTGTGAGCACTTACTTAATTCCAAGATAAAAACAGTTGTAAATAAACGTGAGTTGTATGCTTTATGTGATTTTTGAGTCATAACAGGGTGTCAATTTGTAAATCATGTAAAGTGAAACTGAGTAGCAATAGCTTTAGACTGTGCACGTCTAAAGTGACGGACAAACAGGAGTTGGGGTTCATGGTGGTAGCCCATGGCCTTTCATTCGGACCGGATTGATCACCGCGTCCTATTTTTAGTCAAACGTTCCTCGATATCGCAGGTCACTGAAGTTACGGAGTCGCGCCCGTACCTCGTCTTCCTTAGTGAAGACTTCTAGCTAGAAAACTCGGTCCATTGCCATTTTAAATTAAATAATATTATTGTTATAAAGGTCTAGTCCAGTCAAGTATAGCTTTCAAGTCAGTATGTTTTGGTTTTCCTTGCTTATGTTTTATTTAGTATCATGTTAGGATTGTTCGGTTAATAGAATCATGTTAGGATTATCATTTTTTTTAGTATGTAGTACTCAGCTTTGCTGATTACGTGCTTTTGCTTGTGCATGTTGATCATGGCTATGCCTTATTGATCCTGTGATGACCCAATCTTTGGTGAGAAGTCTCTAAGGATCAATAAGTATTGTCCATCTGCAGGTTTGAAGATGTTGCATCATTGGGATCGGGAATAGAGAGCTTGTATTTAGTTTTGATTTGCTAAGTTGACTTGGGTTTGTTTAATTGGACTTTAAACTTGTTAGTTGATCTTATTTTTGTTGATTGGTTTTTGGATTAACTATGTAATCGATTATTTATAAACCTAAAGTTATTTATTATGTTTTCCGCTGCAAAATTCTGAATAAGCCGTTACGTTTTCACACGGGCGATAATGCCTTGATAATTCTCTACGTTTTACATAAAAATGTTATTTTAGAAAAGAGAGAATTGTCGGGGTGTTACAAAGTGGTATCTAGAAGCTAAGGTTTTACTTTAATAAAATTTTAGGCGCCTAACTATCTAGTTATTTAAAATAAATTTCTTAAACATCGAGTTTCTACGTATTATAATGTTCAAAAAAATTGGTACTTTTTTTTTGGGGGGCCGATTTCCTTTTATCTTGTTTGAAAGTATATGATATTTCTTATTTAAGTTCGAAATCAAATTATTATTCAAGTTAAAGTGATACTTTCGACATTTTTATTTTTCTTATTATTTATTATTCAAAAAAAAAAAAAAATGAGTACACTTTAAAGGAGTTCAATTTTTTTTAAAGTTGTTTCAAGAGTTAGAATTCGTTGTTTAGGAAATATAATTTTTTTCGAATTAATAACTTTATTTTCGAATTTATTCGCTACGCATTTCCTTAATTTATTTTACTTTATTTTTTATATTTTTATTTACGGAAATTTCATGAAATGCCCTCGAATTTTGCCATAATTCACCAAACGCCCATTAAGTTTCAATAATTCATAAAATACCCCTCACAATTCGTACAAATACCCAACATACCCTTACTAATAACGGGCAGTTAGTCCGCCGTTAGTCAAGTTTCCAATTCACCCAAAAGCCCCTATTCTGAAACTTATTTCACCAAATGCCTCTATTCTGAAACTTATTTCACCAAATGCCCCAAATTTAAATATAGCTATTCTGATGTTCCGACAGCTAGTTTTTGTGTTTGAAAAGTTGTTCTTGGTCATGGTTGGCTATAAAAACCCATTTGCCGAATGGTTCTTGTATTTTAGATGTTATTTTACTTTACTTTGCTAATTTCATAAGATTTGTGTCATGAGTTTTCTTTCAAAATCATCTTCCACACCCAATGAGTCCACATATATTAGGGTACCTAACAAATTTTGTTATTGTGGTAGGAATGGAGGTTGAAGTGGAGAATTGTTCCATAAGCTCTTCTAGATAGTTGCTAATGCTTTTTGGGTAGTTTTTTGCACATCTGTTTTGATCTTGCACATATTCATTGAGTAGAAAACAACATTAAATGTAGTTGGTGCAAAGATGTTTTGTAAGTGAGGCTAAAAACAGAAATGCTTCCCAGTTTGGTATTTTGTGCAGATTATGCAACATCAATTATGTATGAAATGTGAATTTGTTTCTCATTACTTCATGATTACAATACAGTAAAATTACAAACATCAATATCCTCATTTGTATTAAAACTTTGACTACTTTTTGTTGTTGTTTTAGCTTCTTCTTCATTTGCTTCAATTCTTCTTGCATCTTACTGTTTCGCCTGTTTTCAATACTTTCTCCTTCGTCTAAGCTTCCCCCGCAATATCCTTTGTGTTGTTGCCCCTTGTTTTCTTGCTCAACTACTCCCTTGCACCATCTCAGATTGTTTTAAGGATCACACTTGTAGTACAACCTTTGTGGATTGAGTGTTGTATCAGAGCTTCGAATGACAAATTTCCTACCACAATAACAAAATTTGGCAGGTACTCTAATATATGTGGACTCATTGGGTGTGGATGATGATTTTGAAAGAAAACTCATGACAAAAATCTTATGAAATTAGCAAAGCAAACCAAAATAACATCTAACTTACAAGAACCATTCAGCAAAGGGGCTTTTATAGTCAACCATGACCAACGGCTACCTTTCAAACACAAAAACTAGTTGCTGAAACATCAAAATAGCTATATTTAAGTTTGGGGCATTTGGTGAAATAAGTTTCACAATAGGGGCATTTGGTGAAATAAGTTTCAGAATAGGGGCATTTGGGAGAATTGGAAACTTGGCTAACGGCAGACTAACGGTCCGTTATTAGTAAGGGTATGTTGGGTATTTAAACAAATTGTGAGGGGTATTTTATGAATTATTGAAACTTGATAGGCGTTTGGTGAATTATGGCAAAACTCGGGGGCATTTCATGAAATATCCGTTTTATTTATGTTATTATTCTATGTTATAATTTTCTTATATTATCGTCCTTTTACTTTGTTATTTAAATTATTTCAATGCTTTAAGTTTATGAGAGATGGGTAGTATAAGAAGGGCATATAAGATAGAATTATATGTGCATTAGTAGCTAGTCAATGATAAGAAGTTGATTGTTATGAACGTTCGTGTACTAATTGTTTAAGTGTTACATTTAAATGTGCATATAGAATTGTTTGCTTCCACCAAATTTATTGCGTTATTGAACTTTGTCTATGATTTGGTTGGAAAATCGTTAGTGAGACATGGAATTGTTTATTTCAGGAATAAAATATTTCTTTCCAAGTACACCAACATAGGATCCTTCGAGAAACTTGATATAGAAACCCCAGATATTTACGTGAAGAAAATCATGTTTGGATGTGAATATTATGCTAAAGTTCAAGGGCAACCTATCTTAATGAGAAAGGATATCATAGCAGCTACTATCATTAATTGCTTACCTAACAAATTTCCATACCTAGAACTCAAGGAAAAGTTTAAAGACATGCATTCTGATAATGGAACTCCAAACCTGGCTAAATATGGGACTTGGGATGGTAGATGGAAATATGATTTAGAAATTCTGACCACCATTATTGAGGCGGCAGAAAGTGGGTTTAGAGACGGTAAAATCGTAGGGAGTCATGTTGGAGATGCAGTTACAGAAGAACTTATGGGAGTAAGTGTAAATAATGACCTAGAGGAAAATGATGTAGCCGTGGAGAGTGAGAATGTAGGTGTTGAGGCAGAGAATCCTAACCTAGTGGCCCATGAGCCAACCATTGAAATTTCTAGTGATTCAGATGCAGATCTCGAAAGTGAGCAGGAGGTGGCAAATGAGCCTAATCAAGATGAAGATATGGAAGAAGATGAAGACCCTGAGGAAGAGTTTGATGATCTTGAGATCTAAATTTCACTCCGCAAGTTTCAGGAGAAATGGATACGCAAGAGGCCACAAATATTTTGAAGTCATAAATAGTTAATTTAACTCTTTTATGTTTTAGAGAATAAGTAGCGAAGCTACAATAGTTTAAAGTTAAAGTTTATTGAAGTTTGAAATGTTCTTTATTATTTTCAAGGATGTAATAAACCTTTATGGAGTTAGCAATAAAAGTTAAAATTTTCAAGGAATTATTCTTTATTTTATTTTGAGGATTCCATAATACCCCAACCCCTAGGTAGTACGTCAGGGATTAATTCTTTATTGTTTGCATACTCAATGTGAATTGTGGGTCAATTTAGTTGCCACAATAATATTAAATGATTTGAGTACATAAAGGAAGTGAGGGCCAATCTAGACCTCCATGACCAATATGATTCAAAATGTTATGCCTTATGTGCAGCGTGTGAATGCCTTTCGTGAATTATTGAGGATGATTATTTTTCAATGATTATTGCATCTTGTAGACGATCGTTGCACCTTCGTAAACGATTGTCGTGCCTTCGTAAATGATTTTATGTGAATATTGTTTATTGAGGCGATCTCTATGGTCAAAGTAAATATTGCTTGATATAGAATGACATGTAAGTGATGTTTAGAACCTAAGATAGAGTGTATTAATTTCAGGTCGTGTTATAGAATGACCAACAATAATGACTTAGTTGTTGCTATTCGCCTCTTGACGGAAAAGATGATCCAAGAGAGAATTGAACGTCCCGATTCTGCTGGGGACATGTTTAAGAGACTAGCCAAAGTTAAGTCACCATACTTTAAGGGGGAAACTGACCTTACTTTTAGAGAACTAGGTTAGAGAGTTTGAGAAACTGTTTGGGGATATGAACTGTCTTGAGAACATGAGAGTGGGTCAAGTTGTACTGTACTTGGAAGATGAAGCTGATTTATGGTGGAGAGAAAATGGGGTTAGACTTAGCGCTGTTGAGAGATTCAATTGGGACTCGTTTGTTACTGCCTTAAGAAAACTCCTTTTATGAGAAAGCAAAAGGCACAAAAATTCATAAACCTTAGGATGGAATGGACTAAGTTTGTACAAGGCTAAGATAGACATACTGTGAAATTCAGAAAGTAAATGTAAGGAACCATATTGGAAGATTGACCTCGTATAGATGTTTTGGGAAGTCCAAGAACCTTTGGCTATTTCTGTAATGCGAGTGAGGAAATTGATGAATAGGGAGCGTGAACTATTTTTCTGTAGTGTGTTAAAGGTGAATAAAGAACTTGGAGTCAAAATCTAAGGTGTTGCCATTGTGAGTGGATTCATTGACGTGTTTCCGAGTGAAATTGCAAGTATGTTACCTGTTGGAGCCTTTGAGTTCACTATAAACTTAGTTCCTGGAACGACACCTATAACTAAGGCACCATATAGAATGACACCTCTCGAAATGAGCAAATTAAGACACAATTGCAAGAGTTGTTTCGTTAAGGGGTATATTAGGCCTAGTGCATCACCGTGGGGAGATCCTGTGTTGTTTGTTAAGGAGAAAGATAAAAGTATGGAATTATGCATCGATTTTAGGGAGCTAAACACCATCAAGAACAAGTATCCTTTGCCTAGGATAGATGACATATTTGACCAATTGAATGGCGAGAATGTGTTCTCGAAGATTGATTTGTGTTCGAAGTATCACCAATTGAGAGTAGCTGGTAAAGGCCTAAGACCTCATTAGGATTCGTTATTGTCATTATGGGTTTAGAGTAATGTCGTTTGGGTTAACCAATGCACCTGCCATAAGTATGGATTTGATGAATGAGATTTTCTACGAATTCCGAATTAAGTTCGTTATGATGTTATTGATGATATCCCTATTTATGCAAGGAATGAGAAAGAGCATGACAAACACTTGAGGATTAATTGGAGACGCTTAGGAAGAATCTAGTTTTATTAGATGAAGTATACAAATCTTGAAGTCATATGTGTATAAGTGACACCGACGAAAAAGTGAAGGACTAAATTGATTGAGAACTATGTTACGTAAGGGAATAAATCTAAGAGACGATTTGAGTGGTCCAGGATCGTTAGAAATCATTGTTGTCTGGAAAAGATGAAAAGAAATACATGAATTGATGCAAGAGCTAAGAGTTAAGCCCAAAAGTTATACACCCATGAAAAGTGTAATGAGGTTCGGTAACAAGGAAAAGTTGAACAGAAGGAGGTTCTGTAGATCATGCTAAGATTCAAGCTGTGAGTGAGTGACCTACTCCAAAGAACGTGTCCGATACTTGAAGTTTTCTAAGCCTAGATGACCATTATAAGAGGTTGTGAAAGACTTTTCGAAGAGAGCAAAACCAGTGACCAACTTGATGAAAAAGGAATCGAATTTCAAGTGAAGTGAGAAATGTGAGGAAGCTTTCTAGATTTAGCTGTTGTCGCGTCAATTGAAACCTTATAAGGCTAATTACCAAACCCATGACCTAGAGTTAACTGTTATGGTGTTATCTACGAATATTTGGAGACATTACCTTTATAGGGCAACATGTAAGATCCTTACCGAGAACAAAAGTCTGAAATTTTGGCAATACGGTCCAGTTGAAACTTGGGGACAACATTGAAAATGAATATTGCTTTCCACCCTGCAACCGATAGACAGATTGAGATTACTAACGAAATATATGTTGAAAACCTGTGTTATTGACTTTAAGGGTAATTGGAAAAACCACCTAGAGTCGATTGAATTTCTTGTAACAATAGTTACTATGCGAGCTTTAAGATGGAAACTGTTGAGGCATTGTGTGGAAAGAAGTGTAGAAATCCCAATTGCTACGATTTTAGTGAAAATATAGCTTTGGGGGCATGATTCGTTGAAGTATAAATATCCAAAGTCATTCCCTGGGATGAGTTACGAGGGCGTAACTCGTTTTCTTTAAGAGGGGTAGAATGCGATAGAAATTCGCGCTTTTTACCTATTTTTATGGTATTTTTATGCATTTTTATGCTTATTTTTAGCAACTTATTCATGCTGATGCAAAGTACATAGATTCTCCGCATAAGAAAATGTGTTCGTGAATATTACAAGTAACTTTAAGTTGGCAAAAGAGTGCACATGAGTGGCACAAGTACTCCTCCAGTAAGAATAATTTGAAAACTTTTGAAAAATGTGTGAATTTTCGTGTCAAGTTTCGGGACGAAACTTCTTTTAAAAGGGGTAGATTGTAATCCCCCGTAATTTTATAAATTTTATTAATATATTTTAACGTATAGTTAATTATGTTTAAATAGAATTCGCGAATTTTAGAAATAAATATATAATTAAACGTATATTTATTTTATTACATTTGAAATATTTTAACGATTTATGCAATCTAAAATAATTTTAGAATTCTATGTCGAAAAGAATTTGGATTATGAAAACACAATTGAATTTAGAAAACAATCCTAACCATTTTTGGATTCAAACAAACTCAATTCTAATCCTAGCCCATTTGGCAAAGCCCAAACACTAAAACCCAAAACTCAATCCTCTATTTTCTATCTCACGTGAAACAAAAATCACAGCAAACCCTCTTTCTCCATCACTATTCACGTGAACACCCTCAACCCTTTGCTGTACTTGCTGCTTACTACTTGCTGCCGCCCGGACGCCGTCGTCGACCACCGTCGACGTGCTCCCCCTTTTCCGGTACTCTCTCCTCCTCCCTCTTCTCTTTAGTTTTTCTTTTTCTTTCTTGTTGTTCTCTCCTCCTCACCGTGTTTTTCTTGGCTGTTCTATTTACTCAGCAGCCACCACCGAGCCGCAACCGCCACCTGCGCAGTCCGTCGCTTAGCCGAGACCACCCCGCGCTGCACCACTGGTGTCGCGGCTGTTGCCTTGCCCAGCCGGCTCCCCGCCCTCTCTTCCCTTCTTCTTTGCGTGCTATCACCACCAACGCACGCCGCCCACCAGTGCAACCACCACTCCACAACCTCCATGCTCGCTGCCGCGTGGTCTCCCGCCGGCCAACCTCTTTCTCCCTCTTGAATTGGTTCTTTCTTAAACCCTAAGTAACTAATTATTTTAATTAATTATAGTTGTTAATTTAAATTATGTTCTTGATAATAAATTTATAATTTTTATGGCTTGAACATGATTTTCAGTTTTGGGTTGCTAATTATAAACGAATTATTTTCAGTTTTGGTTAATTAAAAATTGAGTTAGGGTTTATTCATGATTTATTAGTTTGAATTAAGTTTTCTTGAATTAAAGTTATGAGTTTTGTGATTTAAGTTATAAATTTCAGATTTTGCAAATTATATAATAAAGTTATTAATTTTCAGATTATCAAATTACTTTGAAATATTAATTTTGATTGTTTAAAGTATGAAATTCAAGGTTTTTATGATTATTAATCATGGTAGGTTGAGTATGGATTGTTGAATTTGTTGTTTTGAGATACTAGGAACGTAGATTGACCTTGGTGAAGCTTTCAAATGAATTTATATTGCTGAAAATTTAAAGTACGATGGTTGCAAAAAGTTTTCAACGAATTTCAATCACTAGTTCAATAACTATGATGCTAGGAAAGCAAATGTTTAAGTTTTGATATTGGGGAAAGTTCTAAATATGTTTAGGATGCATTTAGAATGCTTTATTATGGTTGCCAATGATTAGGAATTGATTGATATTACTTGTTGGTTGTTTAGGCGGAGAATTCTCTTTAGGCGACTTTTGAAAGTGTTAAAGTGGCCTATCAGTTTGTTTACACAAGGTACGTACATACCTGTGTGCTTGGAATGTGTGTTAATTGTTGAAACCATGTTGAATTGTTGATAAACTTGGTTATGTTGATGTTGTTGATGAACTTAGTCAGGTTGAAATTGCATGTTTAATACTGTTGGATGAACATATTGAACATATATTGCATTTTGAGGATTATAACATGTTAGTATGGATGATTGATGCAAACATGTTTGATTGGGAACACTAGATTACTTAGTATATAATTCAGATCAGTTGATTGTTGTTCCCTTTTAGCTTTTCACTACTTTATGAGGGCGGAGGACCTTGTTTAGTAAGTTGAAACCTTATACCCATATACAGGGGTTGATCAGTATTAAAGGAAAGATTGGAGTTAATTGGAATGAGTCTTGTTCGATGCCTTTGTGAGCACTTACTTAATTCCAAGATAAAAACAGTTGTAAACAAACGTGAGTTGTATGCTTTATGTGATTGTTGAGTCATAACAGGGTGTCAATTTGTAAATCATGTAAAGTGAAACTGAGTAGCAATAGCTTTAGACTGTGCACGTCTAAAGTGACGGACAAACAGGAGTTGGGGTTCATGGTGGTAGCCCATGGCCTTTCATTCGGACCGGATTGATCACCGCGTCCTATTTTTAGTCAAACGTTCCTCGATATCGCAGGTCACTGAGGTTACGGAGTCGCGCCCGTACCTCGTCTTCCTTAGTGAAGACTTCTAGCTAGAAAACTCGGTCCATTGCCATTTTAAATTAAATAATATTATTGTTATAAAGGTCTAGTCCAGTCAAGTATAGCTTTCAAGTCAGTATGTTTTGGTTTTCCTTGCTTATGTTTTATTTAGTATCATGTTAGGATTGTTCGGTTAATAGAATCATGTTAGGATTATCATTTTTTTTAGTATGTAGTACTCAGCTTTGCTGATTACGTGCTTTTGCTTGTGCATGTTGATCATGGCTATGCCTTATTGATCCTGTGATGACCCAATCTTTGGTGAGAAGTCTCTAAGGATCAATAAGTATTGTCCATCTGCAGGTTTGAAGATGTTGCATCATTGGGATCGGGAATAGAGAGCTTGTATTTAGTTTTGATTTGCTAAGTTGACTTGGGTTTGTTTAATTGGACTTTAAACTTGTTAGTTGATCTTATTTTTGTTGATTGGTTTTTGGATTAACTATGTAATCGATTATTTATAAACCTAAAGTTATTTATTATGTTTTCCGCTGCAAAATTCTGAATAAGCCGCTACGTTTTCACACGGGCGATAATGCCTTGATAATTCTCTACGTTTTACATAAAAAGGTTATTTTAGAAAAGAGAGAATTGTCGGGGTGTTACAATTTTAGAATTTTAGAAATACATTTTAGAGAGAGAAAGAGGAGAGGTTTTATTTTCTCTCAACAGAAGAGAGATTTTTACAGAGTGAAAGAGTAAGAAATACATTTTCTCCTTCTTCTCTCTCTAATTTTTCTTTTGTATTGCTTCTCTTTTGTTGAAAATGAGTGAATGAAGGAAAATACTAGTTCAATTTGGCAGTTTTCGAAGCAAGAGAATCACAGGAGAGCATGATATTTTCCGAGGATTGAGATCAAATTTTGAAGATTTATTAAAAGATATTGATGCTGCTGATAAATGTTGATCAAGTGTTTAAGGTACGGTTTCTTGTTCTTTCGTCTAATGTGAAGGAAATAATGCCTTGGTCCAAGTTTGCATTTATTGCTAAGTCTAATAAATGCGGTTCAATATTAAATAAACAAATCAATTATTCAGTGAGATCAAGTGATCTGAATGCCTATATAGAGCCCGCTTCAGTTCAAGTGGAATTAATAATATTAATGCCACAACTTACTCTTAACTGGACACCTAGGGTAACACACATAGTACATGAACGGATCAAGATTTAGGTGAATATAATATTCAGTAAATACTCTAATTATAGACATTCGGAAATGATGGATGTTGGTTTCAGTGGGAGCTCAACAAACCATCAAAAGGCAAGGACGAGAGTATTTGTCTGAAACAAAGATATTGTCGGAAACGGGAATATGGTTCGTATCGGAAATATTATCGGAATTGGAAATATTACCATAAATGGAAATATTACCGCAAACGAAAATATTGTTCAGAAATGGAAATATTCTTGGAAAGGAATCTGAAATATTACAAGAATGTGAAATATTGTTTGAATCGGAAATATTGTCGGAATCGGAAAATTTGCCAGAAACGAAAATATTTTCCTTCTCAAAAATATTTCCGGAATCGGAAAACAAATCGGAAACACGACGGCCGGCGAAAGTGCCAGCACGTGGGCCAACGCCTATGGAGCAGTGCCCATGGGCCAGCGCCACGAGGCCAACACAACAGCGCCATGCCAGCCCACAGGCAAGCGCCAGGCCAGGCCGCTCCCATGGACCTTACGCCTATTTGGGCCGCGTGCTTGGCCAAGTTTTGTTTTCTTGTGTACCAAGTAAACTTTCTATGCAAGTTGTTTGGGCCATAAGTAAACCAATTTATGTTAGTATTAGAATAAGATTTCTAACGTAACCATAATTGCTAGTTTCCTAAAGTCATACCCAATTTTAATATCCTAATCCTAATAAGCTTAGGTTTTGTGATATTCTAGAATACTCCATGCACTATAAATATGACCCTAGGGTGACATATTTTGAATACTTGAATACACAATAAATTCAATACTTTTGCCTATAACTCAAAGTGAGAGCCGGAGTTCATAAACCTTAAATTATATCCTAGTTGGTTGAAGCTAAGGCGGATCCGAACGTGTTGTGGACTATCTACGAAGGGCCACATTTGGAGCTCTATACTTGTTCTTGTTCGGTTCGGGAGCTACTTGGGAAGACACACATCACATAGTATGTATTCTGAACTATATGATAATTGATTATATGCAATTAATTTGGATTCTGGAAATTTATCGCTTTTTCGCATGAAATTAGATTGTTTATAACCTTAAAGTGGTATCACGAGCATCTAATTATTTTCTTAATCAATTACATTAACATGTATTAAATTTTATAAATTTGCAAAGAATTAAAGGGGTGAATTAATTTCTTGTAATTAATTGCAAATTCATGCGATTATTTAATTATATATTCGCAGGATTTTTGGCAATTTTATCAATTTTGATAAAAGTAAGGAATTATTAGGGTGTTACATGAGGATATCTTGGTGTCGACGTCTTTAGTTCGATATTCCATGTTTTGCAGAATGCTCTCGTCTTATCGCTTATAAACCGAGATCTGTTGTCGAATATAATCTCTGATGGTACACCGAACCTGCATGTTATGTTAGTCCAAATAAACGAGCATACTTCTTTGTCCCTTACTTGCTGGAACGCACTTAGAAAAGTAACTCGTTAGTGCGAACATAAAGAACTTTGTCCTGGGCCACGAGTAGTTTTCCAACGATGTCCATCCCCCATTTCATGAAAGGCCAAGGTGTAAAAGTAGGATGTAGTAATTCAGATGGTTTATGTGTCATACCTGCATGCCTTTGGAATTATTGCACCTGGCGACGTACCTCATGGCATCTTTGAACATTGTCGGCCAGTAGTACCCGTTCCTCTTGACTCTAGTTGATAGACCGACCACCTTCATGTCCTCCACATTCTCCTTCGTAGTATTGCTGGAGTAGCCCTTCCCATTATAATTTGTCTACTCATCTCATCATCGTCTCGTCGACCGATTTCTTAAACAAGGCGCCCTGCAAAATAGCATACCGTGAAGCTATAAAGAGGATTTTCTTGGCTTCGAGTTTGTCGTTAGGAAGGATTTCATGGAGGAGGTAATAGAGGATGGGTTTTGTTCAACTTTCTGTGTTTGTGGTTGTCAAGACGAGGTTACTCTCTGGTGGATTTTCTTTGTGGACAGTGGGCGGTAGCAGGTGTACTAAAGGTGTGGTCGAGAAAGGTGATTTTCTGAGTGCCGATCCTAGGTTTGCAAGTGTGTCTGCTTGTGTGTTTTGGTCTCTTGGGACTTGTTTTATGGAAAATGGTTTGAATTTCGTGGTTATCTTTTTGGCTTTTTCGAGGTATAGGGTCATTTTGAGGTATTTGGCTTCGTAATCTCCATTGATTTGGTTGACGATCAGTTGGGAGTCGCTGAAGAGGTTGAGTCCTATCGCTCCTAGGTTCTCTGCAGTCTCATTCCAGCGATCAGCGCCTCGTACTCTGCTTTGTTGTTCGTCGCCCTGGAGTCGCAACATATGGCCTGTACGTGCTATCATGTCCCCTTGTGGTGATTTCAGCATGACGCCTAGCCCTGCACCTCGGAGGTTGGAAGAAGAATAGTGTCCATGTTCCGCCTTTGTCTACGTTGTTGATGTGTTCTACTTCGTCGTTTGCTACCTTTTCTAAGCCGGGGTTGAAGTCGGCCACAAAATCATCTAGGGCTTGCGGCTTTACTGTCGTCCTTGGCTAGTATTTGATGTCGAATCCTCCCAATGCCATCGTCCATTTTTCCATGGGACCTGTCAGTTCTAGCCTACGCATCATAGACTTAATGGGGTAGTTAGTCATCACCACTATTTGGTGGGTTTCAAAGTAATGCCTTAGCTTTTTGGCAGCAGTGGCGAGTACTAAAATGAGTTTTTCTAGAGGAGAATATCTGGTCTCTGCGTCTAACAGAGACTTACTGATGTAGTAGATGGGTAGTTATTGTGTCTCGTCTTCTTGGGCTAGCACCACGCTGACTGCTACTATACTGACGGCAAGGTAAAGTTGTAAGACTTCACTTTCCTTTGGCTTGGACAGGAGGGGTAGCGAAATCAAGTACTTTTTATGGTTTTGCAAAGCCTCTTCATGGTCGTCAGACCAGTCGAATCCTTTATTTTTTCGCAAGACATCGTAAAACAGTCGACACTTGTCTGACGACCTCGAAATGAACCGATTTAATGCCGCCACTCGCCATGTGAAGCGTTGTACCTCTTTTATGTTTCTTGGTGACTGAATGTTGATGATTGCTTGTACTTGTTCTGGGCTTACTTCGATACCCCGCTGGGTGGCAATGTAGCCCAAGAAATTTCCTGTAGACACTCCGAAAGAACATTTAGTAGGGTTTAGTTTCATACCGTATTTTCTTAATATTTCAAAGGATTATCGTAAGTGCTCCGACCACATGGTCGCCTGCTTTCATCGATTTCACCAACATGTCGTCGATGTAGACTTCCATCGTGTCTCCGAGCTGATATTTGAACATCTTATTAACCAGTCGTTGGTACGTCGCACCTGCATTCTTAAGACCAAAAGGCATGACTTTATAACAACATATTTTTCTATTTGTTACAAAAGCTGTTTTTTCTTGATCCTCTGGGTGCATGAGGATCTTATTATATCCAGAGTGTACCTTGCCGTCTATGCACGGTAGGGGAAAAGGATCTTTGGGGCATACTTTGTTGATGTCGGTGAAGTCTATGCAAACCCTCCACTTGTCGTTCTTTTTGCTGACGACGATTACGTTTGCTAACCAATCCGGATATTTGACCTCTCGAATCTTTCCTGTTTCGATCAATTTTTGGACCTCTTCGTCTATGATCTTATTTCTTTCGGGTGCGAACTTTCATCACTTCTGTTTGACTGGTTTGAAGTTGGGGTCGACGTTGAGCTTATAGGTGATGACGTCTAGGCTGATTCTTGTCATATCTTCATGCGACCAGGCAAAGCAGTCCAAGTTTTCTCTTAGGAACGCCACTATTTGACTTCTGATGTTTACAGGGAGCGACGCTCTGATCCTTACGACATGGTATGGCTTAGCCAAGTCTAATACGATCTCGTTGATCTGTTGATCGTCTGGCTCGTATGCTGTCATCCCTTGCTGTAATTGCGATATGGATTACTTCGATGGCTTAAGTGTAGTCTCCTAGCAGCGTTTGGCCTCACGTTGTTGTCCTTTGATTTCCATGACCCCCCCTTGGTCGGGAACTTGATTGATTGGTGGTAGGTGGATGGGGTCTGCTTTCATCTTGTGGATCCAGATGGACAGTCTATATATGACGTTGAACTTGGTCATCATGTTGACGCCTTCTGCGTATGTGGGAAAAGATATTTCCCCTACTGTGCGCATCGACTCTCCACTGAACCCTACCAAAACTGTTAACCTCCTGGCTATGTTCTTCTCAGCAAGCCTCATCTCTTGCAGAGCTTTAAGAAACAACACATTTTTGGAACTTCCATTGTCGATCAATATCCTTTTGATCAGAGCATTTCCGATGGGAAGTGATATCACCAATCCGTCGTGATGCTCTTGGTGTGTGTCGACTGAATCTGAGTCGTTAAAGGTGATTGATATGGCTGCAATGAATTTGTCGAGTGCGATCTCATCCTTGGTCTTCCCCTCTTTGATGGCTCCAGGTTCTCGATCCTCTGTTTATCTTTTTAGCTGCAGAAGAGGTTAGGCCACAAATATCTGAGTCACCAGAAATAACATTTACCACTTTATTATACTGTGGCGGTGCCGGTCGGTAGCTTCTAGGCGTTGGGTTGGCTTGGTTGGTCTTTTTCTTGTTGTAGGTCTCCTTTCCGTTGTCGCTCAGCAGCTCTTTTAAGTGCCCCCGCTTCAACATATATGCAACCTCCTTTTTAAGGGATATGCAATCTTCGGTTTTGTGGACGTTGTCGCGGTGGAACTCACACCATTTGCTCATATCCTTCATGGAGTCTGGTTTGTCGCTCTTCATAGGCCATCTGACGTTTCCACCAATGTTTTGAAGGGAGTTGACGAAGCCTCGTTGAAACCATGCTCTAAGATGTCTGGGTAGTCGGTCCACTCATTCTTGTAACCCATTGTTAGTGTCATCATATTGATTGACATTTTGTACCTGGTTTTGGCGATTATATGGTTGGTGTCACCAGTTGTTGTTCCTCGGTGTGTATGACCTGCTGATCGCGGTGCCGTCGTCCGGGTGGCTTCATCATCTTCCAGGCGCATTTGGGCACAGACTCTGGATCTGACCTCTTCGAACGTTGCACAAGGATACTTGGGGATTTCTCGGTACAACTCCGAATTAGGGATGAGACCTCTTTTGAAGGCTTCGATAGCTGTCTTGCCATCACATTTTATTATACTAATTTTTTCACAATTTAATCGATTGAAATAATTACGTACCGATTCGGTGGGAGCTTGGACCAACCGATAAAGGTCACTAGTTTGCTTCTCTAGTTGACGACTGCTGGGCGAACTGCTGGTAAAAGGCATTGATCAGGTCGGCAAGGCAGGAGATGGATCCGGGGGTGATGCTCATGAGCCACTCCAGTGTTTCTCCGTCTAGGGAACCTCTGAAAGATTTGCACATGACAGGTTCCACTAGGTCCCACGGGATGCCGATCTACCACATCCGTTGTTTGTAGACGTTGACATGTCGGTATAGGTCAGACGTCCCTTCATAAAGGGTGGTCTAGATGGGGATCCTCAACTGGTGCGGGACTGTCACTCTGGCGATCTCCTTGTAGAAGGGTGATGCAGCGTACCCGTTGGTCGGTTCGGTCTCCACCGGTGTTGGTGCCCCCGGCAGCTTGGATCACATCAGCTTCTGCATCAACGAACTCTGCTTCTCCAGAAATTTCAGGCGGCGGGTCAGGGGATCAGGTTCTGCACCATCGTTCTCCGCTGGCTCTTCTTCGTCGGATGGGGTCACGTCGTGTTCGTCGCCGAACTCGAACATCAGCTTTCGGGCCTTCCCGTTGGGTTTGAAGCGAGAGTGGTACCTAGAGATTTTTGCAGACTCTAGCTCCTTCTGGAGGGTTTCAACAGAAGCCTTTGAGGACACATTTTCAGATGCGAGCCGCTCGTTTTCCGCCTTTTGGCTAGCAAACTCTGCTTGGGCCTTGACATAGGCGGCCCGAATCTATTCGAGCGTCATATCTCCGGAAGATATTTTTGAGGGAACTTTTTCAAGGGAAACCTAGTTAATGTCCCCACAAATGGCGCCAAACTGTTTATGCCAAATTTAGTCTAAGGGGAGACACTTGTCTTGGGTCAACACTAACTAAGAAATTGAATAACGAAAGCAAGAAAAGAGAGACACACAAGGAGACGGTGATGCAGAAAATTCAGGAATAGGGAGAAAAACCGCAGGTAGCAATGAGGTTACCAATCCACTAATATCCCTAATAATCTAAGTAAAAAAAAAAAAGAATGTTTTCCTTAATGAAAATACAATGATTGTTTAATGATTGCTAGAATAATAATGTTATATTGCTTGGATGCTTGAGTGCTTGAGTGAACGTGTCTTTTGCTTGGCATGGCCTCCTCTTTTTATAGCTTTTAGGGTAACTGATAGATTAGTTAGGAGAATCCTCGGAAAATAGGAGTTAGTTGTGGCCAACTTCTGCACGTCTTCCGCCCGTATGCAACAGCTTAATTGGTTGTTGATTGCTCCTTTGACCTGATCAAACCTCTTGACGGCGCTGAACCTTGGGTCTTGACCAACAATCTTAACCTAGCTTCTGGTCGTCTATCCCTTGTCGTCGGTCGCTTGAATCTACTCACGACCTTTTCAGGCGACACATCTTGACCTGCAGACACGACAGTACTGGGCGACACACCATGATCATACGACAAAGCAATTACGTCGATCGTTAGTACAAAAAGTGGGATAACATAAATTACGGGAAGCGTTTGTTTATTATTTTCTCTCAAATAAGAATATATGAAACTAACCAAATTAGCAAGCTAGCTAGGCGATTAATTAACGAGATGTTGTCACTAATGTTTAGTATTGAATTGGACATGTTGTTTACTATATAATATACTTACATATAAGGTGTGTCAAGGTGTATCTAATAATTTTCACAGACCCGTAGCAATTAAAAGGCACTAGCAGCTAAATAATCTAATTAATAAAGTGGACTATATGATTTAACCAGTTTAGTATGAAACAATTTTTTGTTCTATAATCATTTACGAATTTAATTAAATATATACCACTAATGTATCATATATAATTGTATAATTCAATGTTACATACTCGTATATCAACCAATTGAGGTTGGCATGAGTGGTTAAGGGCCTCTTGCTCCTTAACCAAGGTCTCGACATGGCCCGACGCAGCTGGAAGATGATAAATAGTTGATTGCTCGAATGGTGTATGCGCATGTATTTTTGATTTTTTCCATTACCAAGGCTCGAACCCGAGACCTTGGTTAAGGAACAAGAGACCCCTAACCACTCATGCCAACCTCAATTGATATGTATATATATATATATATATACTCTTAAAAAAAAAAACTAAATTTGCAATTCATATTACAATACTAATAAGAAGTACATATTTAAATATATTGGAAAAGAATCATGACATTTAATTGGAGAACATGCAAATTAAAAGCCAAAACATATACGGAGTATTAATCAAAGCGGAGTACTACTCCGTAACATTAATTAATACATACTAAACCACAGTAGCCAGAAAATTGAAAACACAAACACGTACTACGTAATAATTAACGTAATACTAAACCACACTTACACATTACTCGAGTTTTTAATTAATTAGTCTCGGCAATACTTAGAGAAAAAAACGACGATGGCTTGGTAGTTGGGAAATATGTTAATTGATCTCTCCTCACTAGAGTACTGCTTCCGTACCTTTTTAATTGCGTCACATATATCATTGATTTGGTTTGTTCTTTTATTGAACTTGCTCAGAAACTTTTTGAGGTTAGCTGCCCGTGATGCTTCTCCATTACCCCATATTTGCACAAACCTATTTGCGGCCGAAGAACTCAACTTCGACTCCGGGAAGAAGACTGCAGCATCAACAACTCCACTCATCATCACCAGCCCTATGATAACAAAGCATCCCACCATATTCTTCATTTTATCTTCTTCAATTCTTTGACTTTGTTTATTAATTAATTAATTAATTGTTTAGAGGTTAATGTGTATTTCATTAGCTAGATAAGTGTCTATATTTATAGAGGAATTAAGATATTACTACTTGAAATGAAACTAAAGGTGGTATTGTGGTAACTGGTAACTGGTAAGCTAAGTTGGTTTGGGAAAGTGTTGAGAAATTTTGGTTGCAACTTGCCAACTTGTATGCAAGTGAACAAGCATGGTACGAACTTATGCGGCAAGTGCAGCGAATTGAATGAGAAACAGCTAGAGGGCGGCTGAAAATACAATACGACCATCACGGGAAGCTAATAATACGGAGTACCTATTATGAGTCAAGTCCTTACAGAGAGTAATAAATAAATAAATAAATAAATAAATAGAAAAAAAAACAATGAGAAAAGTATTTTAATCAAATTAGAGAGAGAGTTTATTCTAGTGGTGGTTACTAGAGGAGTAGACACATTAAATAATTAGAAGGCGAGGTAGAAAATTTACTAAAAATGGAAGTCTAACTCCTAATAAAATACAGGCGGAAATGCTAAGTGTGACTCCTAAAAAAATATGAAGGGAGTAATTGTTAGGCGCGCTGAGACCGGCCGGAAAATGATTATTTCCCTTGTCTTATACTTCTGAGTTAGGAACGATCACACAATTATTATAGTCTCTGTCTTCCTACAAAAAAAATGTTTGGTCCCCACACCCTTACGCATTCAATTAAAAAGAATACTCCACTAATTCTTATCACATCAAATTTTCCTAAATAACAATTAATAACCAACTGCCTAACCACTTATCCCTAAAACTTTATGTAAATGTAAATATAAAGATTAATGTATGACTGATTGAGAATAATTTTTTTTTTTGTTAGAAATGATTTATTTATTTCTAAAGTATATGATAAATTGACTTTTAGTTAAGGTGGGAGGACTCGAGGAGTAGTTATTTGGAGGGAAAGGGACAAAAAAGTTTCCCTTTTACCAGGGCAGGCTAAAGGGAGGTCCAGCCGGATCTATAGTATTGGGCCACAAAATTTTGGGCCCTAAAAATAAATCATGTTGGTTAAACCCCCGAGAACAAATATTATATATTTAACAGCTGCATTGTTATGTATTATGTAATCTTTGTCCCAGTTGGTAAGGATTCATAAGTGTGGTAGCCGAGACCAGGGTTCAATTCTTCGCTTTTATTTAATCTTCGATGTATCAATAAAACAATACTAATACAATAACTATGTGTTTTTACATTAAATAATTGTCCGTAAAAATGGTAGGGGCCCAATATATGTATTTAACACATGGCCTCCAAATTACCAGAGACGGCCATGCCTTTCACGTGATAGATTTGGGTCATGATTGTTCAATTAATCAATTAGCTAACTCAGTCACTTATAAAAGATAACACTATTGAATACTGATCCAAAGAAGTGTATGTTAAAAAAAAAAAAATCCAAAGAAGTCAATGTAATATTCAAAATTAGTGTCATACATTCCTATTGAGCATTGTTATTGATGTGCAATATCGATCATATACCTAACCTTGTGAGCATTATTTCTCCCCTAGCTTTCTTTTCTTGGTTGCCTCTTCTGGTTCAGATTTTGGTTTAGTCGTTACACCACTCTTCTCAAGGCCTTCAAGTTTCCTTCTCTTTCATTTTCTCTATGGCTTTTGCTTTTGAAAGTCTTACAGCTACCTCTTTCTGCGTTTTCCTTTCAAGGTGATCTATAAATATGTAAATATCATGTCATATATCTATAGTAACAAAAAAGACATGAATAACGTAAGCTTTGATGTAAATAACATACATTACAATATAAATAACACAGACATTTTGTGGACATAACACATATTAAACATGAATCGGAAAAAAAAAATGTTTACATGTATTATAATCTAAATAACATAAAATTGTACGTAAATAATATAAACTGTAACAGAATTAACATAAGAATTTTAGTGGAATAACACAGATTAAGCATGAATTGTAAAATAACATATTAACATGTGTTATAATCTATAATAACATAAACTTCTACATAAATAGCATATACTGTAACAGAAATAACACAAGAATTTTACTACTCCCTCCATATTTATTTAAGGGATACATTTGGCCGGGCACGGGTATTAAGAAGAAGAATTGAATGAAATAAACTTACAAAGTAATAAAACAAGCGGGGTTTGGTAGATATTTTAATAAGTAAAACAAGTGGAGACCATGTCATTTTAAGAGGTGAGAGGTGGGGGTAGGGTGTAGATAGATTATTTAATTAGATGGTGGGGTTGATAAGTTACTAAAAATAGCAAGTGTATCTCTTAAATAAATACGACCGGAAAAGGCAAGTGTATCCCTTAAATAAATACGGAGGGAGTATAATAACACATGTTAAGCATGAATCGTAAAATATCATATTAACATGTATTACAATCTAAATAACATAAATCTCTACATAAATAACAAATACTGTAACAGAAATAACACAAGATCGAATTTTACAAAAATTGACGGAAATTAACGAAAATTACGAACTGAAATTATATGTAAAGTAACGTACTTATCTGTTGCAATTGTGTTAAATGTGTTGTTGATGTCGTTCAACAACTGTTGATTGATGGTGGTCGATGGCCTCATTTCATCATTTTGGAACTCTTTGATCCTTTCTTGTTGCTCTTCTTTAAGAATGCAATTGTCTCACCGTCTTTAAATTCACAACCAGAACTACAATTGTTGCGCAATTGTTCAATTAAAAAGGAAAAACTCAAAAAATTAAGGTTTATAAGTCAAAAAATTCAAAAGTATGAATGTAAACAAAAATTAGGAAGAAACTACAATATTTTTTTGAGAAATTAGTGTTACTCACCTTATGTTCCTCTTCAATTGCTTTTTTTCAGGATGCTTTTCAGGCTGGTTCCCTTCCATTTTTCTGAAAGTTGAAGAAATGTAAATGAAGAGGAGAGAGAAAGCTCACAAATCGCCATTTTGTTTATGTCACTCTATTATACATACTACTGAATCTAACAACCAAACCACATTATTTCTTGTTTTAGATGATATCCAAGCCTAATTGAATTGTCGAATACAAAGCTTTGGTTACTATCTTAATTCCAACCATGAAGATGAAATTGAAAAATAAGAGGACAGAGAAAGGGAATCTAATTTCCTTTGGTTTACTTCACTTTTTTATTATATTATGCACTTTTTTTTTTTGGCAGAAACTACGAACAGAAAAAACATTAACCCTGTCTCCTAGCATGACAAGCTAAATCATGCGCATTCCTTACCCTATTTCTATGACACTAGTTGTTGGACCGCGCGCTAGCGCGCGCGGTCCCCCAAGATATTAAAATCGATTTGCAAAATTAGTTGTATAATTAGGTTGCCTAATTGAGTGATTAAGAATTAATTTAACGAGCGTAGAATATAACTTAGTTACTAATCATAGTCACAATTGAATATAAATTGTGCTTGAAATATTGTGATTTTAGGTCAATGTTCAGTTTTTAAAAAATAGATTTAGTTTCATTCAAAATATGGTTACAATATCTAACACAATTAGTGATTAATTTATTAGCCAATATCTATAACTTTATACTAAAACATACACCAAGAATGAATCATTCTTGATGTAAATTTTCCCTTCAAAAATATTTTTCCTCTAAAAAATATCTACATTTTTTTTTTCCTATCCTTTTACATAAACTTCGTACGTATTATGTCCTTGATAATGTACCAAAAACATACTTTATAGTCTATACTTATATAGAGTCCTACTCTCCTAGAACAATTAGTTTTCTTTGCTCCGGAAATAGGAAACCTAGTACTCCGTATATATATGTTTTTTATTAACGTTAACATCATTCAAGCAGGACAAGGAGTTCATTAGCATGATAATGCAAAGAATTGAATGATATATTTTCGCCAAAAATTAAACTTTAACAAAAAATTTAAGAAAAAACTCTCTTTCATTTTTAATTTGCAAAGACAAGGTCTGTCTTTCGAGCAGTTTCAGATTACATGTCCTATTTGTTTCTTTGCCATCATCTTCTTGATTTAGATACATCAACTCAAAATGAGTAATATTCTTAAGCAAAAAACTGAATTTAGGTGATATGGTAGAATAGATGCCAATTAGGATGTAAAATGGAACATTGAAGGAGCCTTTCTCTGCCAGGTTCCCTAAGACCTTTCTCTGCACGCGTTCTCCCTCTCAACTGATTGATTTCACTCTGTATGCTTCCTACAATTCACAAAACATAACCAATAAATTATCAGTCGATATGCTTTTGACAAATGCAACATAATCCTGCAAGCTGCGCACTTACCAAAAACAAAAGCATCCTTATTGCCAAATCAATTCTAAAACCAGGATTCTTCTCAATCATCCCATATATTCATAGCGGAAATCCTGTCTGACAAAGAATCAACACCGAGAACAGAATGAACTGGCCATGACATTGGCACTATCAATTTCCTGTATGCACAAGTAGCAGAACCCATTAGGAAGACAAGTTCCTAAACTTTTTCCGTCTTGAACTACTAATTACATTAACAAGATTGCTTATATTTCTCAAAAAAGAAAAGACGGCTTATATTTGCATTTTTGAAAAGGGGGGATATTAGACATACCCTTGGAAAGATTTGTGTTTGCAACGATTCATGAAGTCCATGGTATATTTCCCAAACCAAGCATCAAGTTCCCTTGCAAGTGTAGGAATCTTGGAAGCTGGTAAGATGTCCCAAACTTTGATAACTTGAGTGTTCTTGAATTCTTCCATTAGGATATCAATGGACCAAGCAAGGTAAAATTTCCATCAACCGGGTATTGCTCCAACAATTCAGCTACTACGCCGTAAGCAGAAACCTGTTGCTTCCTTAGAGTTGGTACGCCACCCATCAGCTATTTTCTTCAGAACTTCCTGTACAACTTTCTTCTAGATGTTTATCCTTGCTGTCGATATCTCGAATCATCAGTGAAAATAACCTGCACAAAGAACAAAATTTACACCAAATTTTCCTGTGGAAAGGTAGATCACAGATGAATTTACATACCTTCCATCTTGCATTCTCGAGTTTCAGGGAATCAAAGTTGCATATAATAGTATTAGTATTAGCATAAGGAAACTTCCGATCATACCATATTAATTTCAGCTAATGTCAAAATAAAGTGTAAACTTAATCACAACCCAGAAATTGAAAACAGTTTCTGAAAAAGATTCTCTGAAATATATAAAGAACGCATCTTGTGGGATAAACACAAAGATTATCCATTAAAATCTTACAATCTCGTTGTGCAAACTACATGGTCATACACTCTTCAATAAATTACAAACAATATCAAACTTGACTATATGTCTTCCCCTTGGATTTCTTTTGGCGCATAGGCTAATCAAGCAGTAGGAAACTGAAAAAAAAAATTGTAAGATGTATATTGCGAGTTCAAGATAAAAAAACTGCCATACCCTCCTAGCCAATAAATGATTTCAAAGTCTTTCACATTTGTTCATTATGCAGCGTGATTCTCTCTTAAAAACTATATCAATTTCAAATAATACTTGCTAGTAACATTCAGTCTCATCTCAAGACAAACCTACTACAAGCAGTGGCAATGAAACCACTATCCTACAAACAAAATAAGAAAATGCATTATAGATATACTAAGGCCTATACTGCTTGGATCATTTTCAAGCTACTCAAAATTAGATATACTAAGGCCTATATTGCTTGGATCATTTTCAAGCTACTCAAAATTAAAGGTATTCATATATTTAAATCCCATATGTGAATATTTTTGATCAATGGTGAAGAAGATTTGTTGGTTGAAGGAAGCTGAGTAGCTCAATCGTAGTACAAAAGCATAATCACTCGGTCAATAAATGTTACAGAGGAGGAAAAAGTAAAGACTTCAGATCTTTTCATTAAAATGATACATGTGAAAGTAAACTGATGTTTTGTAATGCCGAGAAGCAATGGTGGAAAAACGGAAATGTATTTCTCAATAACTATGATTTTTGAATAGTGTAAATAACATGACATTTTTTAGATCTCTCTGTAATAATTATTCGAAATATAGACAAAAGAAAGAGATCTTTAAGAAAACAGATTTTGACAGGTTCAACGTTCAACTAACATCTATACTCTAATAATTATTGTGAAGGACGTGGAGAGAGAAGAAAGAAAATTACATTAGCCTTGGCCTCCACAGAAGTACCATGAGAAAGAAGCAGCTTAACAACTTCATTGCAGTCATTCTTCTCACGGCCATGTGTAATGGAGTCTCCCCAGACTGCAAAAAAGCACTGTAATGTTAGGGGTCAAAAAAAAAAGTCAACTGTTTGCTGCAACCTTATGCACAATTCACCAAAGTGCAAGCTCATACCATATTCCTTGCTTCCGGCTCAACCTTCTCCAATCCCATCCATTTCAGCAAAACTTCAACAATCTCAACATCATTGTAGCCAGCAGCAACACGAAGAGGAGTTTGCACCATCTGTAATTATAAGAAGTAACAAGTCACTCAACGGTTGCTGAAATCATAACTTTAAACTTTATGAAACAAATCGCATTCACTTTAGAATCACAGTAAACAAGGTCAATTCCCTAATATAGTCAAAGCCCATTAGGATGTCATCATTGATTAACAGTTTACTAAATTTAAAAGCAACTATTAGCCTCTATTGATGTAGCGTGATTCTGCGGCACATTTCTTTTGGAACTGGACAACCTGAAAGTGAAAGCATCATATACTTTGCTCTTGGCTTTGCCTAAGCTTAGTAACTTTACAGTACATCCGAAAAATGCACCTCAAAATTTCCTCACAAAGATTACATGGACAAGATTAAATATCTTCAACAAAAGACCCTAATTTCATAACCAATTTATCAAATTTTGTTCTCCATTGGGTCAATTTTCGAATGGCGGCGCATCAAATGATCCATTTTCTTTTCATATCCAACACAAAGTAACGCATATTGCAACTTCAGCTAAAAAATTATTTTAAAAACAACATAAATTGAAATGCTGATCCAATTTATTGAACATAAACCATAAACCCATCCCATAAATCACATCAAGAATCCTAATTTAGCACCGACATATTTTACATCATCAAAGAAAACAACAAGAACAAATATAACAGACATTTTTAACAAAAATCAAAGCAAGCGAAAAATGGCATTTTCGCTCCCAACTTTGAACTAAATAACCTAAGCCACCATATGAAACCTTTTACATGTTTTATAAGCTTAGTTTTAACATTTTAAGACACATTCAAATGTACTTATTCACATTTAATGCTTATTGGGTCGTTATAGATCCTATTTTGCCTAAAATGGCATTTTCTTGCCCAACTTTGAGCTAAGGAACCAAACTTATCATTTAAAACTGTTTACATGTTTTCTGTGGCACATTCAAGGTTTCTAAGACTCATTCTAATGTACTTATGCACATTTAAGGCTCATTTGGTCGATATAGGTCATATTTAAGCTAAACTAAGGCATTTTCGCTCCCATTTTTTAACTAAATGACCTAAGGGCCGATTTTAAACTTATTACATATTTTATAAGCCTAGTTTTAACTTTCTAAGACATATTCAAATGTATTTATTCACATTTAATGCTTATTGGGTCGTTATAGGTTCTATTTTGCCTAAAATGGCATTTTCTCGCCCAACTTTGAGCTAAGGAACCAAACTTATCATTTTAAACCATTTACATGTTTTATGTGTCACATTCAAGGTTTCTAAGACTCATTCTAATGTATTTATACATATTTTAGGCTCATTTGGTCGATATAGGTCATATTTAAACTAAACTAAGGCATTTTCGCTCCCAGTTTTTAACTAAATGACCTAGGGGATGATTTTAAACTTATTACATGTTTTATAAGCCTAGTGTTAACTTTCTAAGATATATTCAAATGTATTTATTCACATTAAAGGTTTATTTGATCGTTATAGGTTCTATTTTGCCTAAAATGGCATTTTCTCGCCCAACTTTGAGCTAAGGAACCAAACTTATCATTTTAAACCGTTTACATGTTTTATGTGTCACATTCAAGGTTTCTAAGACTCATTCTAATGTATTTATGCACATTTTAGGCTCATTTGGTCGATATAGGTCATATTTAAACTAAACTAAGGCATTTTCGCTCCCAGTTTTTAACTAAATGACCTAGGGGATGATTTTAAACTTATTACATGTTTTATAAGCCTAGTGTTAACTTTCTAAGATATATTCAAATGTATTTATTCACATTTAAGGTTTATTTGATCGTTATAGGTTCTATTTTGCCTAAAATGGCATTTTCTCGCCCAACTTTGAGCTAAGGAACCAAACTTATCATTTTAAACCGTTTACATGTTTTATGTGTCACATTCAAGGTTTCTAAGACTCATTCTAATGTATTTATGCACATTTTAGGCTCATTTGGTCGATATAGGTCATATTTAAACTAAACTAAGGCATTTTCGCTCCCATTTTTTAACTAAATGACCTAGGGGATGATTTTAAACTTATTACATGTTTTATAAGCCTAGTGTTAACTTTCTAAGACATATTCAAATGTATTTATTCACATTTAAGGTTTATTTGATCGTTATAGGTCATATTTTGCATAAAATGGCATTTTCTCGCCCAACTTTGAGCTAAGGAACCTAACTTATCATTTTAAACCGTTTACATGTTTTATGTGGCACATTCAAGGTTTCTAAGACTCATTCTAATATATTTATGCAAATTGCTTCCTGAATTGTTAAGAGTAATAAACCCCAAAGAATGATTTGAGATAATGGTGTCAAACCTTGAAAAAATCATGCTGAGGGCGTGACAGAACTGGTTTGTCCTTGTCAGCATTAAGAAGTCTCTTTTCAGTAGAACTCAACTGAAGATCCTCCGGATTTACCACCCCCGACAAGATTTTAAGTCATTCTCTGTAAGGAACCACTGATTTAAGCTTCTCAGATTCATTGTCTATCAGTCTGTGTATTAGGAAACGCTTTTCTTTAGGATAAACTGCAGTAAGTGTGAGTGTTTTAAGGAAAAAGTAGGTCAAAAAACAACTGAAACAAAGTACCTTGATGCTGTCTATGAAGTCTGATGGAATTTCTTGGTCGATTTTGTCAGATAGCTTGAAATACAGCACCAGACTTATGCCTTCACCATCGCTGTCACCCAGGAACATTGAAGGATTTATTATTGATTTTGAGGTAACTAATTGCATAGAAGACTTGCTGTATAAGGTAAAATATAAAAGAAGATGGGATTTTTTTGATGTAATGAGTAAATGAAGATGCTTATAAACAGATTGAACTTACTTGAAGAAAGTCTCCCCCCGGACCCTAAAAACGGAGGGTGAAATTGCAGACCAAGAGCCTGGTAATGCCTTCTCATCACCATTTGCACAGGGAATGAGCAATCCTGCTTGGGGACGTAACATGTGTGCACCTGACCACAGGTTTGACAGGTTGAGTATTTTTCCATCTACCACCCGTATGTAATAATCATGCAACAATTAGTAAAAAGGAAATCATGCCAAATATGAAAGTGTACTTTAAACAAACAAGAATGTTATGGATGATCCTGCTGACCTCCGAAAACACTGATAAAATCATCATCAGATTCAGATTCTAGTATGCTCACTGAATCAAACCATGCTTCTTCCTGGCAGACTCCTGCATACAGAAAAATATAATCCTTGATAAGACAATCAAGAATTCCTGACTCCAATCATGAAAGTGAAAAAGTACCATTTTCATCGATATGGTTCCAATGCACCTGAGTTAAATGGAAGGATTTATTAGAAACCTCAGATCTCCTGCAAGTAGTGGTGCCTCCCTTGTCAAAGTCAATTTGAACAAACTCGCTCACCGATATGGGGTAAAAACACCAGGACCTACTCAAAAAAGAAAAGGGAGTCAAGACAAACATTAACATCCGTAAACATAATTGTAACCAGTTTAGGAGACGTCGAGACTGCAAACTGTAGTAAAAAACAAAAATTATTCCCTTTATCCCAAAAGTTTATAATCTTAAGGGATGCTTTCTTTCTTCAACTATTATTAACAATTCAGTTCAATAAGGGGCAATTCAGGAAATTTTAGGCTCTTTTGACTCTCGTTTTAGGTTGGGAAAAGGTTTGGGGTAATCATAAAGAGAAAGACAGCTGAAATTTTGGGACACCCAGAAGGCCAGAATGCAGAAAGCTATGTAGATTGTTTACCTTTCTGCAATTGCAAGTTCACATGTAGGAGAGATGGCTTTTGCTTGACTGCTGAGAACAGCATGTGGAAGAACACGGATTATCTTTAGCACAATGCAGTCTTTACTGTTGTCATGCCACACAGAAGCTGAATAACAGCTTGCTGAAGAAAAAGTAGGAGCTTGATATACAACAGCATTACAGATTTACAAGTGGCAATTCCCAAGCCTTGACATATCCTACAAGGCCGGATATTGAGGATGAAGCAAATGATAAATTCCCAGCAGAGCCTGCAGAGGCGACGTCAAATAATTTGCAATAAAGCAAAACATACTTTGGCAAATGATAAGCATGAGTGCATGACACACACTGCCTCAATTAATTAATTACCAGAAACTCCAAAATAAATAAAGTTAACTCCTTTAACTTCATTCACATGCAGACATTAATTAATCCAGTAGAAAATTTGTAGCGGCAAAAGGAATTGATTAACCCACCGCCAAAATGAACTTCAGCACTAAATAACAAATTTCAGTAGAACAAAACAGAAACTGGAGAAATAGAACAACAACAGAATTACCACTACAAAACAGCAACAATAGACACCAACATCCACAACACAACACATTCAATCAAGACCTAATAATACCCTATTAAAACAAAATCAGGGAACATATAACCAGGCTTCTCTGTTTGTCCTTAGCATTCATCCCCTCATTAAAGGCTCGCTCATTCAGTCATTTTAACCTCTTGATAACTATCAGATTGATCCAACAAGAAATTTCATCCCCTCGACTCTACAAAAGGGTAAATTTCTCCCCGCTTAGTGATCAAAATTAGACATCACAAGACTCACAAGAACAAGACACTACAAACACGATTAAAACACAAAGTAATATAATAGCCCAGTTAAGGACCATGCAGCGGCTCCTATTCAATCAGAGACCAAAGCAGCGGCTCCTTTTCAATCAGAAGAATTGGTTCTGTATTTTGTAAAGGCTGAGTCATACGGAGTAGTTTATTTGCTTTATACGGAGTATCATCTTTAGTATTGCAAGATACAAGGATGTGACTGCTAGTACGAAATGTTATACAAGTTCAAAGCAGAGTCTGCTCAATTAAGATTTAATAGTTACATATGCCATTACTAAGTGACTATCAAGTTACTATGCTTCCCATATAAGAAAGGTAACAAATTACCAAAAGTGCGAAGGTTCTGTATTTTAACTCCAGAATATTCAAACAGCCTAAGAAACTACTCAAAATAAGGAACCACTTTGAATATTATGGAGTTAGCAACTACTCCAGATAAAAGTGAAAAGGTTCTGCATTTTAACTAATAATAATGGTTCAAACTAAAGAACAAACATGATAGGTTAAAGATGATCTTTCAGCGACTTCTTCCATTTTATAACAGAAAGATATTATCCATGCCATCTTATAAGCTACAATCCCCATGAAGTTGTATATAGAGTAATTTAAATAACTGAATTAAGAGGCCAAAAATTAAAAGCATAAATCTGCACCCGCTTTTCTATGATGCTAATAGCAAGCTTGTAAACAACATTAGTTAATGTTCCCATAAGCTGATATCTATCACCTTCAGACCCAAGATTAATACAAATCATTAACCTTAAAACTGATAATTAATTGACAATTCATATAAATTATAAATGTCACAAATTCAAATTACAATCTCAACCAAACCTTGACAAAGAATAATGCAAAATTTTGGTCAAAAACCTGAGAATAAGAAACTGGAATGGCAACTGGACAAGATTTTGGTGTCTTTACCCTACTGCACTGATATTTAGATAAGCAACTATTTACTTGTGTCTTTACCCTAAATATTGCAGTAAGCACTAACACGTCGAATGTTGAATAAGCATTACCTAACTTCCTATACACCATGAATTGGATTGCCTTCTTACTGGAATGATATGCAACCCCGCCTAACACGCATATCTTGCATACCACACCTAAAATTCCTCTAAAATAACCTAACCTCCTTTATTGATCCCATATTACAAAGCATATCACTATACAAAGATCAGATTTTCATAGCATATCATTATAAAGTGCAGATCAGAACCCCAGACATATCTTGTGGTTTTTACGATTTGTCAAATAAAACCCAAACCATCAAGACCTCAAAAACAAACCCCATATCAGAAAGATGTAAACATAAACAAAGAGACGATAGCAAAACCTATAATACCTGAACAAAAGCATGAGCATGGGTAACATCCAATGGCCTTTCCCTTCAAGACAGTATACATTCAAAGAAACAAAATAACAAAAACAAAAAACTGAATTAATCATAATTAAAACGATAATCAAAAAAAATTCTTAGATTACCAATTCTAGAATTCGAAATATTGTCACAACAAACTTTACGATCGAAAAAAAAAAATTGAGTAGTACCTAAAGCAATACATGGAAAAGCCCTTGGTTCTGGAATCGCAAGATTGTTCATCTCCTACGCATCCACATAAATTAACAGCTACAATCAAAAATAGAAAAAAGGCAACTGAAAATCAAAAATGAAGAAAATTGAACAAAAGTTGAATCAATTGAAATCAAAATGATCCGATTTAATCATAAAATTAACATATTCATGCAACAAAAACGCTAAATCAATTTGCCAATTCAATTAAAAACCCTAATTCAGCAATTACAACCGAAAATAGAACCCTAATGTAACAAAACCAGAGAAGATAGAATTATACCAGGGAGGAAGAAGACGAAGTGAGAGTGTTGATTGCAAGCTGGAGGAGGAGAGAAAACTCCGGCAATCGCAATCCATAGCACATTCTTTTCTTCAATTTCTGATCTTCACATCCGTAGAAGACAGAATAATCTGGAAAGTACGTGGAGATAAAAAAAAATGGAAGAAAATGAAGAGGAGAGATCGAAGAAAATTAAGAGGAGAGAGCACCGGCATATTCACAGAGGAAAGAGAAAGGGTGAAGAAAGAGGGAGCAACTCATCAGGAGTTCTGGGAAACCCGCACAAGAACAAAGAGGAAGGGAAGTAGTGGAGGTGAAGACTGAAGAGGGAGAGATGGCACAAGATCAACGGTGGATGAAGAAGCGACGTGGCATAAGCTGGACAGAAGGGCAATGAGTAATAAAGACATATGAGTGGGGGCAAAAATGGCAGAACACTATTGCTGCAATAGTAACTCCAAGTTTACATGTTTTAAAGTGTTAGGATTTTACAATAATACAATTTTGAATTTTCACAGCTAAACACCTAATTTCACTACAGATTGTTGCAACCTTTATCTTACAGCACGAGTAGTCCTTTAAGGCCTTGATACTATTAGAACAATCTGTATAGATAGTAACGGATTGTATATGGGACTCCACCACCTTTTTCATGCCTGCTAAAATAGCTTTCATCTCTGCTTGTCCAGCATTTCTAGCTTTCACCCTATAAGCATCTGATGTAACCCTTCTTCCATCTACTTCCAGAGTCCATCCTATAGCTGCTACACTTTGCTTGCTCTTTTTCCTTCTTTTCCAAGCTCCATCCACAAATGCAATCACGTTTGTCTCCCCATAATTTCCCTTAAGAACCAATAAATTTGTTGAACTCTTCATCCTCCTATGCAGTATCTTATCATACATTCTTTGTGCCTCAACTGTTTCTCTGATAAATATCTGACTTGAAGCTATCACTTGTTCTGGATCAGGGTGATTGTTTCTGAACACAATGTTGTTTCTTTGCAACCAAATTGCCCATAACACAGCAACAAAGGCTAACACTCTCTGACTATCTTGACCATCTTCCTTCCAAAAAAACATTAAGAAATTCTTTATCCACTCAGATATATCAATGTAGTGCGCACTCATTACATTAATTCCTAGTTGACTTGCTTTCCAAATTCTCCCCACAAATTGACAGTCTCTAAAACTATGAGAACAGGATTCCTCACATCTCAAACAGAACACACAACTACTGTCAACCTGTATGCTTCTTTTATTTAGATTATCTTTTGTGTCCAGTGCTTTGTTTATGATTCTCCATACAAACACTCTCCAATTTGGTTGTATCTTACCTTTCCACAACTTTTTCCAGAATACATTAGTATCCTTATCCTCACTAAACTCCTTCCTATTATAAAGAAGATGTTTGTATACTGCTTGTTAGAACTTAGAAAGGGGGGGATTTGTTAGAAAGTAAGTGTGAGTATTGTGTCCCACATCGGAAGATTATATTAAGCAAAGAGCTTCTAGTTTATAACCTAAGTGGGCTACTCCTCCTATTGACAATTGGTTTTAGGATGGAACCTCGCCTGGGCTATGTTAGTGGGCTTCTGTTTCCTCTTCGATTCCCCCTTCTGTTACAACACTGCTCTCACAGTAGGCTTCCCGTTTCCTTCATCTTTCCAGTGGATTTGGTCATCTATATCTGTACTTGGTAGCTCAAGACTAAGAATCTCTCGCGCTGACTCTGCAGTAAATGTGCTCCATATTTTAGAGGTATTCCACTCTTTTTTATTTACATAGAACAAGTCCTTAACAAGCAAAGTTTGACCAATATCATCTTCCCTTCTGCTCTTAAAACCGCACTCACCTGATGGTATTCAGTTTTCTTCTCTTATTCGTGTATTGCCATGAAAAATAGCTTTGCAAAATCCTTTTTTCGCAGACTGAATACTCCCACACATACCCTTAAATCCCCAAGAAGATCTAGTTGGTATAGATTTCAAAAGGGTAGCTTCTACAAGTGTAGATTTGTAAGCTCCTTTCATTACCTTGGATACTAATAGATTAGGGTTATTATGAACCCTCATTGCTTGTTTAACTAGGTATGCCTTATTAAAGAGTTCCACATTCCTCAATCCCACTCCACCCAATTCCTTTTGCAGTTCTAATTTGGTTCTTCTAACCCAACACATTCCTCTCTTACCTGAAGTTCCTTTCCACCAGAAATGCATAAGCATATAGTCAATTTGGTGTGTTATTTTTTTAGGAATCAGAAATGATGCCATAACATTTGAACACAATGAAGCTAGGATGGCATTAACAAATAATAATCTCCCTGCCTGAGACAAACTTAAAAACTTCCAACTTCCAATCTTCTTCTGGACCTTATCTATCAAAGGATGAAATGCTTGAGACGATCTACCATCAATTTCCACATTGCATCCCAAATATCTTCCAAGATAATTCTGAAGGAAATAATGTCCTTGGTCCAAGTATGCATTCTATGTTAAGTCTAATAAATGCGGTTCAGTATTAATTAACAAGTTAATAATTCAGTGAGATCAAGTGAGCTGAATGCCTAGCTAGAGGCCGCTTCAGTTCAAGTGGAATTAATGATATTAATCCACAGCTTACTCTTGACTGAACCCGTAGGGTCACAAAAATAGTACGTAAACGGATCAAGTATTTAATGGCATTAAATACTCCATCTATGGATATTCGGAATCGACGGATCTTGGTTTCAGTTGGAGCTGAGATCGTCACAGGCAAGAAATGAATACTCCGGAAACGATGATATTGCGGGAAACGGAAATATGGATCGTATCGAAAATATAAATATTATCCAAGTCGTAGATGTTGCCGGAAACGGAAACATGGTACGTATCGGAAAATATTATCGGAAATGGAAATATTGCCGAAATCGGAAATATTGCCGGAAACGGAAATATTGTCAGAATCGGAAATATTGCCGGAAACGGAAATATTGTCAGAATCGGAAATATTGCCGGAATCGGAAATATTGCCGGAATCGGAAAATAATTCCGGAAACGGAAATATTAAATATTTGTTCGAAACGGAAATTAATTCCGGAATCGGAAATATTAAATATTGTTCGTATCGGAAATGAATTCCGGAATCGGGAAATTAATCGGAAGCGTATCGTACGAATTAGCATCGGACGAGGCCTGCCAGACGAAGGCCCAGCACGAAGCCGGGCCATCGCCCAGCAAGCCAGCGCGCCACAACGCACCAGCCAAGGCTGCGCCAGGCCCACCGCAAGGCAGGCCCAGCGCGCGCCAACGCTGCGGCAGCGTGTGGGCCTCGCAACAATGGGCTGCGAGCTCGCGGGCTGCGCGCGCGCGCATGGCGCCCCTCGTGGGCTGCTGTGCGTGCGTGTGTGTTGGTGTGCTATACGAATCCTAAAGCTATCAGGTTTCGACTAATGATTAAATTCCTAAAACTAAAAGGATGAATTAATTAAATAAGAATTCTATTAGGATTCTAGTTTAATTAATTCGTATCCTAATAGGATTACGATTCCCTTTCCATACCTCTATAAATAAAGGCCTAGGGTCATTATTTTATATAGAGTATTCAAGTATTCAAAGTGATTTTTGAGAGCAAAAATTCAGTCATACAATTGCCTATACTAGCCGAAAATTCCAAGTACCTTAAGGGCGATCCTAGCTAGTTGGTCAAGCTTAAGGCGAATCCGGACGTGCTGTGGACTATCTACGGAGGGACGACACTTGGAGTCCTAAAGACTTGTTCTTGTTCGGTTCGGGCGCAGCTAGGGAAGGCACGCAACAAAGTGTATGCATCTAAACTATGCTAAATGATTATGTGTAAATAATATGCTTTCCTGGCTTTATGGTTTTTCCGCATGATTTATGAATTGTCATATGTATCATAACCTAACAGTGGTATCACGAGCCTCTTATTATTTTCATAATCTAAATTGCATGAACATGGTTAAATATTACAAATTTGCAAGAATTAAAAGGGGTGATTAATTTTCGTAATTGTTAATTAATTGCAAATTGCGTTTATTTAATTATACGTACGCAGTTTTTCGGCAGTTTCTTTGTTACTCATCCAAATCGAGTGATTTTTGTGTGAATTCCGCATGTAAAAGGCATTCTAAAATTTTGACAAAAAAAATCTTTTTCGGCCGAACCCAGAATTCTCAAATTCGAAGCCTAACTATGACTTTTCGGAGGTTTTAGTTTTTCGAATGCAAAATTTCGTAAATTTAAGATGTTAAATTAAATATTTGCGATTCTTGTTGATAAATCTTGAATTTTTGATTGACCTACTATATATGTTTAACAAGTTTGAATGCCTAGCCTTGTTAATTATGCAATCTAATTTGTAATTATGATTAATTTGTTGAAAATTAGAATAATTTAGAATTAATTTGATTTTCATAATTAATTATAATTTAATTAGATACCTATGATTAAAAACCACCATAAAAATTGTAAATTTATGTTAAATTTTAAATTTTTATGACCTAGACTTGAATCCATGTTAATCGGAAATCAATTAAATAATAAATTTTCGATTTTTCGCCCTAAAATTATGAAATTAATATTATTTATTAATTTGTCATTAATTTTTAATATAAATTTTAAATTTTTATGCGATTCGCTCATATAACTTGCACGCACAAAGCAATGGACGCTACGTGTTACCCTTAAGGGGTGTTGTATAGTGAGGGCATGTGACGACGAGCAAGGGAGCTCGTCGCCCATGCGGTACGAATGCAATGAGCAAGGCCATGGTGCACGAGCACAAGGCAGCAACCCTGCCTTGTGTCGTGGGCTGTGTGCGATGGGCGAATGGGCGAGGGCGAGAGCAAGGCACGAGCAGTCGCGTGTGGGCAGCAAGCGAGCTGCGCCACAGCGCGCACTGCCTCGCGCAAGCGTGCGGAGCCTCGCGCACAGCGAGCGCAAGCTCGCGTGCCACGAGTACTGCGCCAAGCATCGATCGCTCGCGCGCAGCAAGCGCTATTGTGCGTGCGACGAGCGCTGCGCCCAGCGATGGCTTGCGAGTGCTTGTTGCGACGTGCGACGAGCGCTGCGCCCAGCGATGGCGTGCGAGTGCTTGTTGCGACGTGCGACGAGCGCTGCGCCCAGCGATGGCAAGCAGCTTGCTTGTTGCGACGTACGACGAGCGCTGCGCCCAACGATGGGCTGCGGCAGCATGCTTGTTGCGTCGAGCGCTGGCGCGCGCAGCGAGCACCAGCTCGCGTGATGCCTTGCGATGGTGAGCAGCAGCGATGCGACGCAGCGCATGGGCTGCGCGCACATGGCCAGCGATGGCTGTGTGCGTGTGGCCCATGGGCGTGCGTTGCGTGGGATTGTTGCGTTGCGATTAGATCGTTTTGAAATTTTAATTTGAAATTTTCAGTTTATGTAATTTTAATTAATTTTAAAATTAATAATTTAAATTATTTTCTTGGATTTTAATTTTGAATATTGTAATTATAATAAATTTTATTTATTCTAATTATTTTACTAAAATTGAAATCATGAATTAATTTAAATACGACTGAAATTAAATTAAACTTTTTGGATTCAATTATAAACTTATATGAGCTTTAAATTTTAATTAAATTTGTATGTTTCCGGTTAGACTAGAAATACATTTTTATGTTTAAAATTAGTAAAGCATATGAATTTATTGGTTTAAGTGGGAGCCCTTTTTAGTCATAAACTCTTGATTAGGTCTACAAATCCTTAATATTAAAACAACTTGATTAGAATTAATAAGGACTGAATAATTTGTAGATTATTGGTGCCCTTGATTAATTGCTGCAAATGTTTACGTGATGCATAATGTGTTTTACTAACCAGCTATGTGGGCCATTCATGTTAATGAATGGGTGAATGGTATATATTGTATATGTACTGTTTTGCAGGTTATGAAGTGACTAGTATGGCCCAAATAGGATAGAAAATATGGTCTGCGTACCATTAATTTGAATGTAATTGGTCTAAAGTACCAAAGCTGTTTTTCAATTCAAATATGGTCTGCGTACCATCAAATAGTTGTAATTAGTTTTAATTATAGCTTGTTCTATTTGAAGAAAATGGTGCCTCCCACGGAGATTTTCAATACAGACTTTGAAGTTAAAGCTTCAAGATGAAGTCGGGCCATACTAGATCACATTTATCTTATGCATGCTTTAAGTTATTTATTACTTTAAATATGTCTTAAATATGCATGAGATCAAAGCTTGATTATGTTGCATGATTAAGGATTTTAGTTCACTTAAAATCTAACCAACATAGTAAGAGCCTTAAGTTCCAAACTTAAAAATTGAGTTAAAAGGTGCCATGCCAAAATATACACTTGCTTGGATATCCTTTACATCAATCTAGTAATAGTTTTCGCTCAGCGAGGTGTTACTTATTGGTCCTAAAGGGGCAAGGTACACAAATAACTGTGAGTACATGTTAGTTTTGGTGAAACTCAACGATATAAGTAAGGAGTCCTTTTATGTCGTGGCAAAATCGATAGGTTTACCTAATAAGTTCTTAGACGTACCTATCAACCAAAAATAGTTTCTAGACTATTAGCAAAAGGCTTTTGCTTACCTAAAATGTTTTAGAATTGAGTCGACAAACTGTGCTTAATTCTTCAATGGTTTTAGGGTCTTGGAATCATTTTATTCACACCTGCCGGAACACATAATTCGAATAAAATGCTAATGACTTGTTTAAATTGCATGATTGCTTTCATTTTCAAGTTATTATTCATGATAAATGTTTAGACTTTGCATGCTTCAATGAATGTTTTAATTATTGTTTATAATTAAATATCTTGCACTGCAATAAATCCTTTTAGAAAGGTAACAGTAAATTTCCTCGATTGGTAGTGAATCCAAGAACGATTCACGGAAATGAGAGAAAATGAGCAATTTAAAATGTACGTTTCTTTTAGCGACTTTTATGGTTGTTTTCGAGTATCAAAGTCGAATGGCGAACCGATTGGTGCTTGTGAATTCAAAATACAATGTAGTTTTGAGATCATAAAGCATTGAGTTTAAACGCTCAGCTTTACCAATGGTTAACAACCTAAAATCTTTTTTCCATTTAATTCTCGAATGAGTCTAGTCCCTAGACATTCGAATAGATCGATACTTAGAGAACTTTAGAAGCTTCTGGTAAGATCATCTAGTTGAAACAAAATATTCAACATAAATTAAAATGGTAAAGAACCTTGTTGGTGACATTGGACATGTCTAACAAAGTATAAAAGTCAACACTAAAGAATTCAATTCTTAAGACTATAAGAAAGGGTACAAGAAATAGGAAAACAAAGGAACAAATGAAAGGAATTTATAATTCCGTTTCTACCTATAAGTTTATGTTTAAAGAGAAGTGACCTAGGAATCAAACTTCTTTGGTATCATATACCGCTTGAGGTTCTTACTTCGGTAATAACTCAAATAATGGAAGCTAGGCTACATTAATGACCTACAAGTGGGAAATGAAGCATGGCAATGCTACATTAGCTGTAGGGTCATCTAGTTTGTTTTAAGGCTGGAACTAAATGGCTATTTTGTTCCATAATCAGCATACCTAAATTTCTGCTTCCAACACAGAAAGACTCACATTCAGAAGAACAAAAACAATGCTTGTTTGTTTATTTGAATGAAATGGTCATTTACGGGATGAGTCAATATGCTTGATTAAAACAAACAACTCTTTAAAGAACTTTACTAGGTTCAAATCAACCCCTTGATTTGAGTTCCACTAATCTTTGGCATTGTTGCTTAGACCATATCAATAAGTTAACATTCAAAAGCTCTATTTTGATGGACTTTTGAAAGTTCATTGATTTCTAAATCAATTTAAGACAACTAGTCTTACTTATTGAAAGTAACAAAAGATATGAACTATTGTTAGAACGCCTAGACAATAGAGTTCAAAGCTAAAGAAAGATTTTATGACTTTATTATTTCACATGGATTTAAGTGAATATAGGTTTATTTACTCAAATGTGATATAAGTTGAATCTGTTTGGCTAGTTCAAAGATTCTGAAGTATAAAATCCACTTGGCAAGAAATCATAAAGATCTAGGTTAGATCATGTTGATGATTACTTGAGACCAAATATGATCATCAATGATTGTGTGTTGTAATTTCACAATCTAGGTCCATAAGATATGGCATATCTACGTTGGAATGATCGAAGTCAATTAGTACTTGATTCGATCAATGATGAATCATAAAGACTTTTCCTATAATTTCTAAAACAAAATGCTCAACTACCACCAAACTAAACCAAATTCGTCAAAGCTATTGAAAAGTAATTTCAGAATAACTTTTCATAAAATATATCTAAAGAGTTGCAAAACTCAGTGGGAGCTTAGTGTTTGTCATTTGACAAACTAAGTCCCAAGTATAGATATATGTTTCATTGTGATTTATTCAAATGAGACACAAGGGTATTGTTTCTACCACGAATTTTTGAGAACATAATGTTTGTTTGCTCGAAATGATGTCCTTTTGGAGATTCGTTTCCAAAATGACAAGTGGGAGAAATAGACCTCGAAAGTATTCGAGGCGAACAACAAACATAAACGGACATTCCGGAGGCTTTTCGAAGTTCTTTAGAAAATCCGAACACGTATTCTTTAAGGACTTTAGAAGTGGCTTTTAATAAATAGACATCTCTTAGAAGACTTTACAAGTGCTTCAAAAAGAACAGAATATTCAAAGGACTTTTAAGTAGCTATTGATATTCTATATGTTTGATGTTCTATACCCAAATAGGCATAGAGTTCAAGTCACTGAAACTATGAGATTCTTCTATTAGATAGTGAAGAAACATGGAGTTTAGGTCACTGAAGCTATGCAATTCTTCTATTAGATAGTAGAGAAACCTACAACTTGCAGTCAAACTATTAATGAGTTTGTGACCTGTAAGAAAGCTATGACGAAACCCAGATTCCCTAAAATGGTTAGAGGCCATATATAGACTCAAATGTTTTAAATGGTTAGAGGCCATAAAACATACTCAATGTTTTGATGACAAAATTGAAATTTTGTTGATTTGCAAGAATAGTTTCACACCTATTGGTTGCAAGTTTGTTTTAAAGGATAAAAACCATCAAACATTGAATTGTGTTCACACACAAAGCTAGATTAGTTGCTAAAAGTTACAAGCAAATTCACGGTGTGGATTGTGTTGAAACCTCATGCATAATCGTAATGCTCAAGTCTATATTCAAGCAATGATTGCATATTGGTACATATAGCAATTGGATGACAAAACGTATTCCTCAATCAAATGTTGGAATATAATATGTACATGGCATGTCATAGAATTTATGGATCCAAATAAATGCTTGAAAAGGAAAGCTAGCTTATAAAATCTAAGTACAGATTTAAGCAAGCAATTGGGAATTGGAATTGTATTTTAGTGAAGCTAATAAGTATTTTAGTTTCATAAAATGTACATGATTCTTATAGATTTATAAGAAGTTTAGTGGGAGTACGTAAAACTTAATTGGTCCTATGTGTATCACACACATATCTCTCTATTGAGAAATAACATTCAAATGCTAATGACTTAGATTTGAGATTATTCATCAATGATGGACCATGGCGGAACTTAGTACATACTGGGTATTAAGATCTATTTACAAAGATTTTATATTATTGTTTTGGATTAAGTAATGGCATTTACTAAATCAAACACGAAATACTCCATTGGAGATATTCGACCCATGTGAATAAATCTAAGTAAAGAATGTTTGAACTATGTATAAGCATTTACTAAGTTAAACATCAAAGGATCTGAGTAAGATTCTTAACCTATATTATATGTCAAAGAATTTAGCTGGATTTAGTATCTACTGAAACTAGATGAGCTAAAGTTACATGAATAGAATTCAATTGGAATTATTCAGCAAAAGAATTTATCATGTATGATATAATATGAGGATCGCCAAAAACGTATCGTATGACTTTAGGCATGACGAACATATACCAATCTCTATTGATCTAAGTAAAGATCAACTAGATTGAGATCAAGAATACTTATGGTACTTGAAAAGGTACATAGGAATAGTTCTTGATTCAAGGAAATAAAGATATGCTAAATATTGATGCTACACGCATAAACACTGGCAAATGATCAAGCAAAGACCCTTTGGAGTTAACCATTGACAAGGACGAGCTAAAGAGCATCGTGTTTCGAAATGGCAACATGGATTGGAGACCATGAGTTGTTGCGTGGGAAATTAAAATATTAATTTCTATGTTCTAAGATACAGCTGGAAAGTCTTCCACATATCTGTGAACTGCTTGGATAAGCAAATCCAAACAAAGCATCACTAGCAACCTAAACAGTTGAAGTAAAAGTACTTATTGCCTAAGAAGCAATAAAACAGAGTTGTTTATGTTAATGAGTTCTTCATTGAACTTGGGAAGATCACATGTCTGTTGACTTAATGGTTCTTCATTGCAAAATGCGTAGAACCACTAATGTAGCAAGAAAGACTAGATCACAAAATAAACATACTCAAAAGTTCTTATCATCATATCTTGAAGAACATTCGATGAAAAGGATGTTAAGATTGGCAAAGCGTGATAACTAAACCTATGCAACAAGTGAGAAGCAACACTCACGTTGTAGCACTGGAAATCAAGCATAGCTTTGAATTCCATGAACTGTTTTAAAGATGGGTTTGAGGCCCATGGTTGTAAAACAATGGGGTTGAACATTTATCATATATGAAATGTATTTTCATATTCCATTTAATCTTGGTTTAGTATTAAATGATGAGTCCCTTCAATTTGACAATATATTCAAGATAGACTGTCAGGACCAGTCCTGTGACTAAGAAATGTCTATCAAGTGAACTTGAATGTCAAAAGTTGAAAATGGTCCCTGGTCGGAGTTTTCTATAAAATTGGACGCATAGAAAACGTTAGACGATTAGAATGCAAGATGACTAGTAGTTCTGTTTCTTGAACTATGTGGACTTGGTAATGTCATAATCATTTGCATAGATACTTACTTTGGGAAGACTAGTATCGGACAAGACCTATGAAACTTTACTGTAAGAGGTGAAAATCTGTCATAAGTAAATTTCATTAAAATTATTAGACACTAAATCCTCAATACATGAGTGATTTGAGATTACTTGTTTGAGAACTGGTTGCTTTGACGTTGACCAACCGTCGCACCGTAAAAGGAGGCTATAAAGGCAACGCTCAGGTAATCACCTATCAAACGAAGTCTAATCTCAAGATCGCAAGATTGGGATTGTCCTCCCATAAATCGGGATGAGATGCTTAAAAGTTGTACAAGGCCACTCGGAGAGCTAGAAACTGTGAAATGCATGGCCGTGCTCGCATGAATCATAGGCTATGATTATCTGTTTATTTGATCAGTTGAACTCTGAAACCGAGGAACACCTCTGGACATAATAAGGATGACAACTCTTACCTTATGTTCAAGAGCAAGCATCGAGCGACAAAGGAATTAGGAAATGCACAATTGTCCCTAAGGACAAGTGGGAGACTGAAGGAAATAATGCCCTTGGTCCAAGTATGCATTCTATGTTAAGTCTAATAAATGCGGTTCAGTATTAATTAACAAGTTAATAATTCAGTGAGATCAAGTGAGCTGAATGCCTAGCTAGAGGCCGCTTCAGTTCAAGTGGAATTAATGATATTAATCCACAGCTTACTCTTGACTGAACCCGTAGGGTCACACAAATAGTACGTAAACGGATCAAGTATTTAATGGCATTAAATACTCCATGTATGGATATTCGGAATCGACGGATCTTGGTTTCAGTGGGAGCTGAGATCGTCACAGGCAAGAAATGAATACTCCGGAAACGATGATATTGCCGGAAACGGAAATATGGATCGTATCGGAAATATAAATATTATCCAAGTCGTAGATGTTGCCGGAAACGGAAACATGGTACGTATCGGGAAATATTATCGGAAATAGAAATATTGCCGGAATCGGAAATATTTCCGGAAACGGAAATATTGTCTGAATCGGAAATATTATTGGAATCGGAAAATAATTCCGGAAACGGAAATATTAAATATTTGTTCGAAACGGAAATCAATTCCGGAATCGGAAATGTTAAATATTGTTCGTATCGGAAATGAATTCCGGAATCGGAAAATTAATCGGAAGCGCGTCGTACGAATTAGCATCGGACGAGCTTGCTAGACGAAGGCCCAGCACGAAGCCAGGCCCACGTCCAGCAAGGGAAACGCGCGCCACAACACGCCAGCCCAAGGCTGCGCCAGGCCCACCGCAAGGCAGGCCCAGCGCGCGCCCAAGGCTGCGGCAGTCGTGGGCTGCGATGCTCGGGCTGTGCGCGCGCGCGCATGGCGCCCCTCGTGGGCTGCTGTGCGTGCGTGGGTGTTTGTGTTCACATACGAAACCTAAAACGTACAGGATTCGTTTAATGATTAAATTCCTAATTCTATTTGATAAATTAATTAAATGAGAGTTTCATTAGGATTCTAATTTAATTAATTCGTATCCTAATAGGATTCCAATTCTCTTTCCATACCCCTATAAATATGTGGCCTGGGTTCACAATTTATAATAAGTTTTTTAAGTATTCAAAGTGAGTTTTTGAGAGAAAAATTCAGACACATTCCTTGCTCAAAAGTGCCGAAATTTTTAGTACCTTAAGGGCGATTCTAGTTGGTCAATCTTAATGCGGATCCGGACGTGCTGTATACTATCTACGGAGGGACGACACTTGGAGTCCTAAAGACTTGTTCTTGTTCGGTTTGGGCGCAGCTAGGGAAGGCACGCAACAAAGAGTATGCATCTAAACTATGCTATATGATTATGTGTAAATAATATGTATTCCTGGCTAAATGATTTTTCCGCATGATTTATGAATTGTCATATGTATCATAACCTAACAGTGGTATCACGAGCCTCTTATTATTTTCATAATCTAAATTGCATGAACATGGTTAAATATTACAAATTTGCAAGAATTAAAAGGGGTGATTAATTTTCGTAATTGTTAATTAATTGCAAATTGCGTTTATTTAATTATACGTACGCAGTTTTTCGGCAGTTTCTTTGTTACTCATCCAAATCGAGTGATTTTTGTGTCAATTCCGCATGTAAAATGCATTCTAAAATTTTGACAAAAAAAGTATTTTTCTGCCGAACTCAGAATTCTCAAATTCGATGCCTAACTATGACTTTTCGGAGGTTTTAGTTTTTCGAATGCAAAATTTCGTAAATTTAAGATGTTAAATTAAATATTTGCGATTCTTGTTGATAAATATTTTCATAATTAATTATAATTTAATTAGATACCTATGATTAAAAACCACCATAAAAATTGTAAATTTATGATAAATTTTAAATTTTTATGACCTAGACTTGAATCCATGTTAATCGGAAATCAATTGAATAATAAATTTTCGATTTTTCACCCTAAAATTATGAAATTATTATTATTTATTAATTTTTTATTAATTTTAAGTATAAATTTTTTAAATTTTATGCGATTCGTTCATATAACTTGCACGCACAAAGCAATGGACGTTACGTGTTACCCTTAAGGGGTGTTGTATAGTGCGGGCATGTGACGACGAGCAAGGGAGCTCGTCGCCCATGCGGCACGAATGCAATGAGCAAGGCCATGGTGCACGAGCACATGGCAGCAGCCCTGCCTTGTGTCGTGGGCTATGAGCAATGGACGAATGGGCATGGGCGAAGGCAAGGCACGGCAGTCGCGTGTGGGCAGCAAGCGAGCTGCGCCACAACGCGCGCAGCCTCGCGCGCAGCGAGCGCAAGCTCGCGTGCCACGAGTGCTGCGCCCAGCGTCGATGCCGCGCGCAGCGAGCGCTGGCTCGCACCAAGCGAGCGCGCACAACATGCGCTGGCGAGTGCACGAAGTGAGCGCTGGCCCGCGTGCATCGAGCGCTAGCGAGCGAACGCAGCGAGCGATGGCTCGCGTGCATCGAGCGCTGGCGCGCGCGCAGCAAGCACATGCTCGCGTGCATCGAGCGCTGGCGCGCGCGCAGCGAGCACATGCTCGCGTGCATCGAGCGCTGGCGCGCGCGCAGCGAGCACCAGCTCGCGCGATGGCTTGCGAAGGGTAGAAGCAGCAGCTATGCGACGCAGCGCATGGGCTGCGCGCACATGGCCAGCGATGGCTGTGTGCGTGTGGCCCATGGGCTTGCGATGCCTTAGGTGTTTGCGTTACGATTAGATCGTTTTGAAATTTTAATTTGAAATTTTCAGTTTACGTAATTTTAATTAATTTTAAAATTAATAATTTAAATTATTTTCTTGGATTTTAATTTTGAATATTATAATTATAATAAATTTTATTTATTCTAATTATTTTACTAAAATTTAAATCATGAATTAATTTAAATACGACTGAAATTAAATTAAATTTTGGATTCAATTATAAATTTATATTAGCTTTAAATTTTAATTAAATTTGTATGTTTCCGGTTAGACTAGAAATACATTTTTATGTTTAAAATTAGTAAAGCATATGAATTTATTGGTTTAAGTGGGAGCGCTTTTAGTCATAAACTCTTGATTAGGTCTACAAAACCTTAAGGTTAAAACAACTTGATTAGAATTAATAAGGACTGAATAATTGGTAGATTATTGGTGCCCTTGATTAATTGCTGCAAATGTTTACGTGATGCATAATGTGTTTTACTAACCAGCTATGTTGGCCATTCATGATAATGAATGGGTGAATGGTATATATTGTATATGTACTGTTTTGCAGGTTATGAAGTGACTAGTATGGCCCAAATAGGATAGAAATTATGGTCTGCGTACCATTAATTTGAATGTAATTGGTCTAAAGTACCAAAGTCGTTTTTCAATTCAAATATGGTCTGCGTACCATCAAATAGTTATAATTAGTTTTAATTATAGCTTATCCTATTTGAAGAAAATGGTGCCTCCCACGGAGATTTTCGAGACGGACTTTGAAGTTAAAGCTTCAAGATGAAGTCGGGCCATACTAGATCACATTTATCTTATGCATGCTTTAAGTTATTTAATTCTTTAAATATGTTTTAATTATGCATGAGATTGTGGCTTGATTATGTTGCATGATTAAGGATTTTAGTTCACTTAAAATCTAACCAACATAGTAAGAGCCTTAAGTTCCAAACTTAAAAATTGAGTTAAAAGGTGCCATGCCAAAATATACACTTGCTTGGATATCCTTTACATCAATCTAGTAATAGTTTTCGCTCAGCGAGGTGTTACTTATTGGTCCTAAAGGGGCAAGGTACACAAATAATTGTGAGTACATGTTAGTTTTGGTGAAACTCAACGATATAAGTAAGGAGTCCTTTTATGTCGTGGCAAAATCGATAGGTTTACCTAATAAGTTCTTAGACGTGCCTATCAACCAAGAATAGTTTCTAGACTATTAGCAAAAGGTTTTTGCTTACCTAAGATGTTTTAGGATTAAGTCGACAAACTGTGCTTAATTCTTCAATGATTTTAGGATCTTGGAATCATTTTATTCACACCTGCCGGAACAATAAATTCGAATAAAATGCTAATAACTTGTTGAAATTGCATGATTGCTTTAATTTTCAAGTTATTATTCATGATAAATGTTTAGACTTTGCATGCTTCAATGTATGTTTTAATTATTGTTAAATATCTTGCACTGCAATAAATCCTTTTAGAAAGGTAACAGTAAATTTCCTCGATTGGTAGTGAATCCAAGAACGATTCACGGAAATGAGAGAAAGTGAGCAATTTAAAATGTACGTTTCTTATAGCGACTTTTATGGTTGTTTTCGAACATCAAAGTCGAATGGCAAACCAATTGGTGCTTGTGAATTCAAAATACACTGTAGTTTTGAGATCATAAAGCATTGAGTTTAATACGCTCAGCTTTACCAATGGTTAACAACCTAATATCTTTGTCCATTTAATTCTCGAATGAGTCTAGTCCCTAGACATTCGAATAGATCGATGCTTAGAGAACTTTAGAAGCTTCTGGTAAGATCATCTAGTTGAAACTTAATATTCAACATAAATTAAATGGTAAGAACCTTGTTGGGGTGACATTGGACATGTCTAACAAAGTATAAAAGTCAACACTAAAGAATTCAATTCTTAAGACTATAAGAAAGGGTACAAGAAATAGGAAAACGAGGAACAAATGAAAGGAATTTACGATTCCGTTTCTACATATAAGTTTATGTTTAAAGAGAAGTGACCCAGCAATCAAACTTCCTTGGTATCATATACCGCTTGAGGTTCTTACTTCGGTAATAACTCAAACAATGGAAGCTAGGATACACTAATGACCTACAAGTGGGAAATGAAGCATGGCATTGCTACATTAATTGTAGGGTCGTCTAAGTTTGTTTTAAGTCCTTTCAAAGGCTGAAACTTAATGGCTATTTTGTTCCATAATCAGCATACCTAAATTTCTGCTTCAAACACAGAAAGACTCACATTCAAGAAAAACAAAAACAATGTTTGTTTGTTTATTTGAATGAAATGGTCAATTACAGGTTGAGTCAATATGCTTGATTAAAACAAACAAACTCTTTAAAGAACTTTACTAGGTTCAAATCAACCCCTTGATTTGAGTTCCACTAATCTTTGGCATTGTTGCTTAGACCATATCAACAAGTTAACATTCATAAGCTCTATTTTGATGGACTTTTGAAAGTTGATTGATTTCTAGATCATTTTAAGACAACTAGTCTTACTTGTTGAAAGTAACAAAAGATATGAACTATTGTTAAAACGCCTAGACAATAGAGTTCAAAGCTAAAGAAAGATTTTATGACTTTATTATTTCACATGGATTTGAGTGAATATAGGTTTATTTACTCAAATGTGATATAAGTTGAATCTGTTTGGCTAGTTCAAAGATTCAGAAGTATAAAATTCACTTGGCAAGAAATCATAAAGATCTAGGTTAGATCATGTTGATGATTACTTGAGACCAAATATGATCATCAATGATTGTGTGTTGTAATCTAGGTCCGTAAGATATGGCATATCTTAGTTGGAATAATCGAAGTCAATTAGTACTTGATTCGATCAATGATGGATCATAAAGACTTTTCCTATAATTTCTAAAACAAAATGCTCAACTACCACCAAACTAAACCAAATTCGTCAAAGCTATTGAAAAGTAATTTCAGAATAACTTTTCATAAAATATATCTAGAGAGTTGCAAAACTCAGTGGGAGCTTAGTGTTTGTCATTCGACAAACTAAGGCTCAAGTATAGATATATGTTTCATTATGATTTATTCAAATGAGACACAAGGGTATTGTTTCTACCACGAATTTTGAGAACATAATGTTTGTTTGCTCGAAATAATGTCCTTTTGGAAATTCGTTTCCAAAATGACAAGTGGGAGAAAATAGACCTCGAAAGTTTTCGAGGCGAACAACAAACATAAACGGACATTTCAGAGGCTTTTCGAAGTGCTTCAGAAAATCCGAACTTATTCTTTAAGGACTTTAGAAGTGGCTTTAAAGAATAGACATCTCTTAGAAGACTTTACAAGTGCTTCAAGGAGAATAGAATATTCAAAGGACTTTCAAGTGGCTATTGATATTCTATTGTTTGATGTTCTATACCCAAGTAGGCATAGAGTTCAAATCACTGAAACTATGAGATTCTTCTATTAGATAGTGAAGAAACATGGAGTTCAGGTCACTGAAACTATGCAATTCTTCTATTAGATAGTAAAGAAACCTACAGCTTGCAGTCAAACTAAAAGAAGTGACTTGTAAGAAAGCTATGACGAAACCCAGATTCCCTAAAATGGTTAGAGGCCATATATAGACTATATGTTTAATTGGTTAAAGGCCATAAAACATACTCAATGTTTTGATAACAAAATTGAAATTTTGTTGATTTGCAAGAAAAGTTTCACACCTATTGGTTGCAAGTTTGTTTTAAGGATAAAAACCATCAAACATGGAATTGTGTTCACACACAAAGCTAGATCAGTTGCTAAAGGTTACAAGCAAATTCATGGCATGGATTGTGTTGAAACCTCATGCATAATCGTAATGCTCAAGTCTATAACTCAAGCAATGATTGCATATTGGTACATATGACAATTGGATGACAAAACGTATTCCTCAATCAAATGTTGGAAGAAAACTATGTACATGGCATGTCATAGGATTTGTGGATCCAAATAAATGCTTGAAAAGGAATGCTAACTTATGAAATCTAAGTACAGATTTAAGCAAGCAATTGGGAATTGGAACTGTATTTTAGTGAAGCTAATAAGCATTTTAGTTCCATAAAATATACATGATTCTTATAGATATATAAGAAGTTTAGTGGGAGTACGTAAAACTTATTTGGTCCTATGTGTATCACACATATCTCTCTATTGTGAAATAACATTCAAATGCTAATGACTTAGGTTTGAAATTATTCATCAATGATAGACCAAGGCGAAACTTAGTACATACTGGGTATTAAGATCTATTTACAAAGATCTTATGATATTGTTTAGTAATGGCATTTACTAAATCAAACACGAAAGATTCCATTGGAGATATTCGATCCATATGAATAAATCTAAGTAATGAATGTTTGAACTATGTATAAGCATTTACTAAGTTAAACATCAAAGAATCTAATGAGATTCTTCACCTATATTATATGTCAAAGAATTTAGTTGGATTCAGTATCTACTGTAACTGAATGAGCTAAAGTTACATGAATAGAATTCAATTGGGAATTATTCTGCAAAAGAATTTATCATGTATATAATATAATATGAGGATCGCCAAAAACGTATCGTATGACTTTAGGCATGACGAACATATACCAATCTCTATTGATCTAAGTGAAGATCAACTAGATTGAGATCAAGAACACTTATGGTACTTGAAAAGGTACATAGGAATAGTTCTTGATTCAAGGAAATAAAGATATGCTAAATATTGATGCTACACGCATAAACACTGGCAAAGGATCAAGCAAGACCCTTTGGAGTTAACCATTGACAAGGACGAGCTAAAGAGCATCGTGTTTTGAAATGGCAACATGGATTGAAGACCATGAGTTGTTGCGTGGGAAATTAAAATAATAATTTCTATCTTCTAAGATATAGTTGGAGAGTCTTCCACATATCTATGAACTGCTTGGATAGGTAAATCCAAACAAAGCATCACTAGCAACCTATACAGTTGAAGTAAAAGTAATTATTGCCTAAGAAGCAATAAAACAGGGTTGTTTAAAGTTCTTCACTGAACTTGGGTAGATCACCTATCTGCTGGCTTGATGGTTCTTCATTGAAAAATGCGTAGAACCACTCTTGAAGCAAGAAAAACGTCTGCTAACTTGATGGTTCTTCATTGCAAAATGAGTAAAACCACCATCGAAGCAAGAAAGACTAGATCACATAATAAACAAACTCGAAAAGATCTTATCATCATATCTCAAAGAACATTCGATGAAAAGGATGTTAAGATTGGCAAAGCATGATAACTAAACCTATGCAACAAGTGAGAAGCAACACTCACGTTGTAGCACTGGAAATCAAGCATAGCTTTGAATTCCATGAAATGTTTTAAAGATGGGTTATAGGCCCATGGTTGTAAAACATTGGGGTTGAACATTTATCATATATGAAATGTATTTTCATATTCCATTTAATCTTGTTTAGTATTAAATGATGAGTCCCTTCAAATTTGACGAAATATTCAAGATAGACTGTCAGGACCAGTCCTGTGACTAAGAAATGTCTATCAAGTGAACTTGAATGTCAAAGGTTGAAAATGGTCCCTACTCGGAGTTTTCTATAAAATTGGACGAATAGAAAACGTTAGACGACTAGAATGCAAGATGACTAGTAGTTCTGTTTCTTGAACTATGTGGACATGGCAATGTCATAATCATTTGCATAGATACTTACTTTGGGAAGACTAGTATCGGACAAGACCTATGAAACTTTACTGTAAGAGATGAAAATCTGTCATAAGTAAATTTCATTAAAATTATTAGACACTAAATCCTCAATACCTGAGTGATTTGAGATTACTTGTTTGAGAACTGGTTACTTTGACGTTGACCAACCGTCGCACCGTAAAAGGAGGCTATAAAGGCAACGCTCAGGTAATCACCTATCAAACGAAGTCTAATCTCAAGATCGCAAGATTGGGATTGTCCTCCCATAAATCGGGATGAGATGCTTAAAAGTTGTACAAGGCCACTCGGAGAGCTAGAAACTGTGAAATGCATGGCCGTGCTCGGATGAATCATAGGCTATGATTATCTGTTTATTTGATCAGTTGAACTCTGAAACCGAGGAACACCTCTGGACATAATAAGGATGACAACTCTTACCTTATGTTCAAGAGCAAGCATCGAGCGACAAAGGAATTAGGAAATGCACAATTGTCCCTAAGGACAAGTGGGAGACTGAAGGAAATAATGCCCTTGGTCCAAGTATGCATTCAATGATAAGTCTAATATATGCGGTTCAGTATTAATTAACAAGTTAATAATTCAGTGAGATCAAGTGAGCTGAATGCCTAGCTAGAGGTCGCTTCAGTTCAAGTGGAATTAATGATATTAATCCACAGCTTACTCTTGACTGAACCCGTAGGGTCACACAAATAGTACGTAAACGGATCAAGTATTTAATGGCATTAAATACTCCATCTATGGATATTCGGAATCGACGGATCTTGGTTTCAGTGGGAGCTGAGATCGTCACAGGCAAGAAATGAATACTCCGGAAACGATGATATTGCCGGAAACGGAAATATGGATCGTATCGGAAATATAAATATTATCCAAGTCGTAGATGTTGCCGGAAACGGAAACATGGTACGTATCGGGAAATATTATCGGAAATAGAAATATTGCCGGAATCGGAAATATTGCCGGAAACGAAAATATTGTCTGAATCGGAAATATTATCGGAATCGGAAAATAATTCCGGAAACGGAAATATTAAATATTTGTTCGAAACGGAAATTAATTCCGGAATCGGAAATGTTAAATATTGTTCGTATCGGAAATGAATTCCGGAATCGGAAAATTAATCGGAAGCGCGTCGTACGAATTAGCATCGGACGAGCTTGCTAGACGAAGGCCCAGCACGAAGCCAGGCCCACGTCCAGCAAGGGAAACGCGCGCCATAACACGCCAGCCCAAGGCTGCGCCAGGCCCACCGCAAGGCAGGCCCAGCGCGCGCCCAAGGCTGCGGCAGTCGTGGGCTGCGATGCTCGGGCTGTGCGCGCGCGCGCATGGCGCCCCTCGTGGGCTGCTGTGCGTGCGTGGGTGTTTGTGTTCACATACGAAACCTAAAACGTACAGGATTCGTTTAATGATTAAATTCCTAATTCTATTTGATAAATTAATTAAATGAGAGTTTCATTAGGATTCTAATTTAATTAATTCGTATCCTAATAGGATTCCAATTCTCTTTCCATACCCCTATAAATATGTGGCCTGGGTTCACAATTTATAACAAGTTTTTTAAGTATTCAAAGTGAGTTTTTGAGAGAAAAATTCAGACACATTCCTTGCTCAAAAGTGCCGAAATTTTTAGTACCTTAAGGGCGATTCTAGTTGGTCAATCTTAAGGCGGATCCGGACGTGCTGTGGACTATCTACGGAGGGACGACACTTGGAGTCCTAAAGACTTGTTCTTGTTCGGTTCGGGCGCAGCTAGGGAAGGCACGCAACAAAGAGTATGCATCTAAACTATGCTATATGATTATGTGTAAATAATATGTATTCCTGGCTAAATGGTTTTTCCTAGGGCTGTCAATTCTCAACCCGAGCCGTTGAACCCGCTGGGTTAATCCGTATCGTTAAGAACCCGAATCGTTAATAACCCGTTAATTGGAACCCGAAACTAAACCGAACCGATAATATTCAACCCGAACCCGAACCGTCTCGAAAACATTAACCCGATTAAGACCCGATACCCGATAACAAACCGCCACGCGTCAACCCGAACCGTTCCTATCCGAACCGAATGGACCCGAAAACCGTTAATGACCCGATTTATTTCAACCCGAACCGTTTCGACCCGGGGAAAACCCGCTCACAACCCGAACTGTATCAACCCGAACCGTTTACAACCCGAACTGTTTCAACCCGAACCGTTTACAACCGAAACTATTTCAACCCAAACCGTTTACAACCCGTAACCCGTTTACTACCCGTTTAATTCAAACCGTTTATAACCCGCCTCGAAAATAAGTTTTAACTTGAAATGTTTTCCGCCATACCAAACAGAGCCGAAATGCTAAGATATCAAATGAATTAAACGAATTCATCAGCCAATTACTCCGTATTATGAAGTCCTAATTACGAGTTTTGTCACCAACTTGCAAGCTCTTTATTGTGTTGCTGCACTTGGAATGAATATTTATGTCTTAATTCCTAGATTAATTGCGGGACAAATTAAACATATTATGCAACATTCTTTAAACGTATAATGCGAGATAATTATATTAATAAAAACAACTAAATTAAAAATCAAGAAAAAAATAAAATTATGATGATTGGAATTAAAAGATTACAGTTTACAAATTTCTTTTACGTGTTATAATAAAATTATTAGATTTTGTTTCTTTTACGTGTTATAATAAAATTATTAGATTTTGTTTGAACGGTTGTTAATCAAACGAGTAACTGAACATATATTTCCAATAGGATATATTAATGTATGGTAGGGATGTTAACAAGCCAAACCGACACCGAACATGCTAAGGCACGGCTCGGCTCGAAACTAGTGGATGTCAAGCACGACAAGCCTCCAATATTTGGACTCAAGCCGGGCTTGAGTCCCGGCTCGAAACTTAGTTTGAAAAAGTTGGGCTTAGGCTCAAGTAAAAAACTAAAGCTACCCACCATATGCTTTTATAATTTGGTTTCTCTCTTAGCATTGCTATCTTTTCAATGTGGGACTCCATGTTTTGTTTAAGTCATCCTACATACTTCGTACTGTATGTTTTTATAACTTGGTTTCCCTCTTAGCATTGGCTAAAATTTCGATGTGGGACTCCATGTTTGTTTAAGAGAAAAATTCACCCTACATATTCTTATATAACTTGGTTTCACTCTTAACTTCACTGAAGTTACAATGTGGGACTTCATGTTTATTTAAAAAATTTCAAACAATGAAAGGAAATATTATTATAACAAGACTCTAAGTGCATTTAAATAATAAATTATTAATTAGTTTAATTCAAGAATAATCAAATATTTTAAAATATACTTCATTCCTTTTGTGAAGAAAATAGAGTACAAGGTTTCTTTTCCAACCAATGTGGTACAAAATCAAACTCTAAGCTGAGGGGAGGAGTAGTAGCTATTTATAAAGAAAATAAGATTGGTGCTTGTTTTCTTAACCAATGTGGGACTTCAGTGTATAGTGGAGTATTATTTAAGGCCCAAGTTGGATTACAAACCGAATCAACCCCCTCCGAGCCAAGCTTTGACCAAGCCAAATCCGAATAGTTTGCGAGCCGTACTGGCTCGTTAGCACCCCTAACTGTATAGTTATAGTCTTGTACAATTAAATAGATGTAAACAGATCTATAGTCTCATAAAGTTATTTATATATTCACATAGTTATATAATTACTGTCATACATAGTTAATATACTTGTAAACTTATAATCTCATAAATATATAGAATTAATTAGATAGTTTTAAACTAATAATCTCACAAAGTTATATACTTATATAATTACACTATATCGTTACAGATTTATTTCCTTACATAGTTATAGTTCTGTGGACTTTTAGTTCAAAATAATTATAATCATCAATTCATCAGTTATTAGCTTATTAGAGTAATAAAATATAGAATGTTATATTCCTTAATTCTTGACAATGTTATAAAAGTATAAAACTCATGAATTTGTATTGTTTTATTAGTCTTGCACTCTTTTATTGACTCGTATTCAACTGACTAATCGTCTAATCGATCATTAAACTATATTGATCTAATTCAATACCAGCTTATAAGCTTATAACCCAAGAACTAATAAAAAAAGGTATGTTGTTTTAATTGAATCGACTTAATTCATTAACAATTGAACCTGTTTGTCTTGTTCCGTTGTTGAACATGTTAGGCTCGTTGCTGTTTAAACCAATATGAATGTATGACAAACTTGTATTTACAAAATTTACAAATTCATTACGTATTAATTCATCATTGTCGATTATTAATTACTACGTTATTAGTATTTAGTTCATCAATACATGTTTCATAATACTCTGATATGGTAGGGGAGGGCATAGATGATTTTGATTCCATTTGAATAATATGATTGGTAAATACTACAGGACATAATAAAAGACATCGACTGACTTTTCTTAATTAAGTTTATGAAATTAATTGGATAGTGAACATTATTACATTAGTTGTTCGTCAAAAAAGAAAATAACATTAGTTATAAATCACGTAATCAAATTGTTACCTTTTCACTTTGCTTCAATAATGTAGATATTATAATATAAGCGCATTGAAAATTGTGATTTTAATAATAACCCGACATTTTTTGTAATTTGTATCCGAATTGATCTGTCTAAACACGAACCCGGCCCGATATGAACCCGACCCGATATGAACCTGACCCGATTACAATCCAGTTAAACCCGTTAACGAACCGAACCGAATTGACCCAACCCGACTACAATCCGACCCGACCTGACCCAATCCGATATGAACCCGACCCGATATGAACCCGACCCGATTATAACCCGAACCGATATGAACCTGAACCGATATGAAACCGACTTAACCCGTTTTTGACCCGACCAAATATGACCCGACCCGATATGAAACCGACCCGGCATGAAACCGATCCGATATGAACCCGACCCGGTATGAACCCGACCCGATATAAACCCGCACTACATAACCCGAACCCGAACCGAACCGTTTAATTTTCAACCCGACCCGAACCGAACCGATAGCAAAATGAACCGGTTTCAACCCAAACCGATGAACCCGAACCGAAACCGAACCGATGACCCGATTTGACACCCCTAGTTTTTCCGCATGATTTATGAATTGTCATATGTATCATAACCTAACAAGACGAAGGCCCAGCACGAAGTCGGGCCATCGCCCAGCAAGCCAGCGCGCCACAACGCACCAGCCAAGGCTGCGCCAGGCCCACCGCAAGGCAGGCCCAGTGCGCGCCAACGCTGCGGCAGCGTGTGGGCCTCGCAGCAATGGGCTGCGAGCTTGCGGGCTGCGCGCGCGCGCATGGCGCCCCTCGTGGGCTGCTGTGCGTGCGTGTGTGTTGGTGTGCTATACGAATCCTAAAGCTATCAGGTTTCGACTAATGATTAAATTCCTAAAACTAAAAGGATGAATTAATTAAATAAGAATTCTATTAGGATTCTAGTTTAATTAATTCGTATCCTAATAGGATTACGATTCCCTTTCCATACCTCTATAAATAAAGGCCTAGGGTCATTATTTTATATAGAGTATTCAAGTATTCAAAGTTATTTTTGAGAGCAAAAATTCAGTCATACAATTGCCTATACTAGCCGAAAATTCCAAGTACCTTAAGGGCGATCCTAGTTGGTCAAGCTTAAGGCGGATCCGGACGTGCTGTGGACTATCTACGGAGGGACGACACTTGGAGTCCTAAAGACTTGTTCTTGTTCGGTTCGGGCGCAGCTAGGGAAGGCACGCAACAAAGTGTATGCATCTAAACTATGCTAAATGATTATGTGTAAATAATATGCTTTCCTGGCTTTATGGTTTTTTCGCATGATTTATGAATTGTCATATGTATCATAACCTAACAAATTCGTACTTGGTGTTCCCATAATTTGTTTCATTTCCTCCTTTGAATTTTGTGGTGTGTTTGGACTAAATATAACATTAGATTTTCAAAATTAATGGCTTCACCAGAAGCATGACAGAATATATTTTTAGCTTCTCTAACTTTACTACATGATATTGTATTGGCTTTGAACAAAACAAGGAGTCATCAGCAAAAATTAAGTGGGAAATAGAGGGAGTTGACCTTGAGATTTTAACACCCTTTACATGTCCTGCTTGTTCTAATCTCAACATTAATTTAGAGAGCACTTCCAAGACCAGAATGAATAGATGAGGAGAAATCGGGTCTCCTTGTCTTAGACCACACCTTGGCTTGAAGGCTTGTGTTGGTTCCCCATTGATTAAAATTGTGTACGACGCCGTAGTTACACACTGCATGAATGCATGATCCAATGTCTCCATCTAGCAGGAAATCTCATGTTGTCCAAAAGCCACTCAATGAACTCCCACCTTGTTCATATCAATTTTCAAAATCGCAAATCTTTCTAGTCCTTTCTTTTTCCTTTTTATATATGACATTACCTCATGAGCTAGCAAAATATTATCCCCCATATATCTTTTTGGAACAAATGCATTCTGAAAGTGCCCAACTAAGTCTTGTAATATCAGCTTCAACCTATTTGTAATGCACTTCGAAACTATTTTATAAATTACATTACAAAGGCTTATTGGTCTAAATTAATTTGCTTTTTCTAGAATATCTACTTTCGGGATGAGCACTATAAGAGTTTGATTCCATTCCTTTAAGAGGTATCCTGTTCTGAAAAAGTGTAATACAGCTTCAGTTACCTCTTTTCCCACTACTTCCCATGCCTTATGGTAAAAAACTGCTGGAATTCTATCCGGCCAGGCGCTTTCAGACCTTCAATTTGGAAAATTGCTCTATGTATTTCACTTTCATCAAACTCTTTTTGCAGAATATTAATATGATCATTAGCTAATGGAGAAATCAGACCTTCCAGACATTCAGGTGTCCTCCATTCCTTCACTTTTATTGTTAAATTGTTGTCGCTACCCCCAATTGTTAGGTTATGATACATATGACAATTCATAAATCATGCGGAAAAACCATTTAGCCAGGAATACATATTATTTACACATAATCATATAGCATAGTTTAGATGCATACTCTTTGTTGCGTGCCTTCCCTAGCTGCGCCCGAACCGAACAAGAACAAGTCTTTAGGACTCCAAGTGTCGTCCCTCCGTAGATAGTCCACAGCACGTCCGGATCCGCCTTAAGATTGACCAACTAGAATCGCCCTTAAGGTACTAAAAATTTCGGCACTTTTAGCAAGGAATGTGTCTGAATTTTTCTCTCAAAAACTCACTTTGAATACTTGAAAACTTGTTATAAATTGTGAACCCAGGCCACATATTTATAGGGGTATGGAAAGAGAATTGGAATCCTATTAGGATACGAATTAATTAAATCAGAATCCTAATGAAACTCTTATTTAATTAATTTATCAAATAGAATTAGGAATTTAATCATTAAACGAATCCTGTACGTTTTAGGTTTCGTATGTGAACACAAACACCCACGCACGCACAGCAGCCCACGAGGGGCGCCATGCGCGCGCACGCACAGCCCGAGCATCGCAGCCCACGACTGCCGCAGCCTTGGGCGCGCGCTGGGCCTGCCTTGCGGTGGGCCTGGCGCAGCCTTGGGCTGGCGTGTTGTGGCGCGCATTTCCCTTGCTGGACGTGGGCCTGGCTTCGTGCTGGGCCTTCGTCTAGCAAGCTCGTCCGATGCTAATTCGTACGACACGATTCCGATTAATTTTCCGATTCCGGAATTCATTTCCGATACGAACAATATTTAACATTTCCGATTCCGGAATTAATTTCCGTTTCGAACAAATATTTAATATTTCCGTTTCCGGAATTATTTTCCGATTCCGATAATATTTCCGATTCAGACAATATTTCCGTTTCCGGTAATATTTCCGATTCCGGTAATATTTCTATTTCCAATAATATTTCCCGATATGTACCATGTTTCTGTTTCCGGCAACATCTACGACTTGGATAATATTTATATTTCCGATACGATCCATATTTCCGTTTCCGGCAATATCATCGTTTCCGGAGTATTCATTTCTTGCCTGTGACGATCTCAGCTCCCACTGAAACCAAGATCCGTCGATTCCGAATATCCATAGATGGAGTATTTAATGCCATTAAATACTTGATCCGTTTACGTACTATTTGTGTGACCCTACGGGTTCAGTCAAGAGTAAGCTGTGGATTAATATCATTAATTCCACTTGAACTGAAGCGGCCTCTAGCTAGGCATTCAGCTCACTTGATCTCACTGAATTATTAACTTGTTAATTAATACTGAACCGCATTTATTAGACTTAACATTGAATGCATACTTGGACCAAGGGCATTATTTCCTTCAGTCTCCCACTTGTCCTTAGGTACAAGTGTGCATTTCCTAATTCCTTTGTCGCTCGATGCTTGCTCTTGAACATAAGGTAAGAGTTGTCATCCTTATTATGTCCAGAGGTGTTCCTCGGTTTCAGAGTTCAACTGATCAAATAAACAGATAATCATAGCCTATGATTCATCCGAGCACGGCCATGCATTTCACAGTTTCTAGCTCTCCGAGTGGCCTTGTACAACTTTTAAGCATCTCATCCCGATTTATGGGAGGACAATCCCAATCTTGCGATCTTGAGATTAGACTTCGTTTGATAGGTGATTACCTGAGCGTTGCCTTTATAGCCTCCTTTTACGGTGCGACGGTTGGTCAACGTCAAAGTAACCAGTTCTCAAACAAGTAATCTCAAATCACTCAGGTATTGAGGATTTAGTGTCTAATAATTTTAATGAAATTTACTTATGACAGATTTTCATCTCTTACAGTAAAGTTTCATAGGTCTTGTCCGATACTAGTCTTCCCAAAGTAAGTATCTATGCAAATGATTATGACATTGCCATGTCCACATAGTTCAAGAAACAGAACTACTAGTCATCTTGCATTCTAGTCGTCTAACGTTTTCTATGCGTCCAATTTTATTTAAAACTCCGACTAGGGACCATTTTCAACTTTTGACATTCAAGTTCACTTGATAGACATTTCTTAGTCACAGGACTGGTCCTGACAGTCTATCTTGAATATATTGTCAAATTGAAAGGACTCATCATTTAATAAACCACAAATTAAATGGAAAAATGAATTCTTTTCATTTATTGTGAATGATTAACCAATAATGTTTTACAAAGATTTAAACTCTAAAACTTTAAAACATTAAACAGAGACATCAAAGCCATTCTCCAATATGCTTGATTCCCATAGCTGCAGTGTGCGAGTTGTGCTTCGCCTGCGGCAGAGGTTTGATGAGTTAAAAAGTGATACCGCAAGTGCACGGTGTCTGTTGTTAGCAGATACTTAGCAAATACGGGTCGATCCCACAGGGAGACAAGTTCTATTAGTTTTTGCCCAATTATACGAACTATTTCAATAACGAAAGTTGATTTTGGATATTATTAACTAATGAAGCTAAAGCAATAATGTAAATGTGAACTTATGAATGAATTAAAAGGTCTAGGGCGTCTGTTCGGTTCACCATGCTTATACCAATCCAAGAACACAAATCAATCCATAAATGAATAAACTAAGCCGAGTAATTAAAGTACATGTTAATCCTACGGTCGGGTCTTAACACTTTCAATTCAACATATGCAGTACGGTCGCTAACATAATCAGAATTGCCGATTGCACTAAGCCTCTAAAAATACGATCTTTCGATTCTAATTCCTATTAGCTAGATAATCAATTCATGAAACTGGCCGATAACATGAATCAACAATTAAAACAAATCAATCGGAATACTCAAGCAATAATCTATAAATTAACGAACTTTATGCATAATAATCATGGTATAAACATGGCTTCCCTTACTTAGCCCTAGAGTACGACTACTCGCTCATAATTGAATTAATAAACATGATAGAAATAATAAACATGAATTTCATAATCAAAGGAAAAATTAAACTAAGGAACGAAAACAATGATAATAAATTAAAGCGAAAGAAATTATGAAAAATACCTCTATATTGATTAATTGAATGGAATGAACTAGGGCTCAATAATGTGTAGAGAGAGAAATAAAACTGAGCGTTTAAAAGAATTCTCAGGAATTAATAACATGAGCGAAATAAATTAGTTCCCTTGAGTATTTATATGCTCCTATTTTCTAAAATAAAATAAATAAATAAATATGAAAATAAAAAAATAAAAGTCGTCGATGATTGGTCGATTGAGCGATGATGTGGCAGCCAAACCCGAGCACGAGCCGCGCACACGGTAAGATAGATGGCGAGGCATGGGCAGCGAGGGATCTCGCGCACCATCCCTCGCTGGCATCATGATGAGCGACTAGCAAGAAGGTAGAGCAGCGAGGGAGCTAGCGAGCCATCCCTCGCTGCCCTGCGCGTGTGTGTAGCAAGCTAAGCGACGAAGCAACGAGGCAGCGAGGGAGCTAGCGAGCCATCCCTCGCTGGCCTAGTGAGATGCATAGCAGGCCAAGGCGACGAGCAACGAGGCAGCGAGGGAGCTAGCGAGCCATCCCTCGCTGGCCTAGTGAAGCAAGCAACCATGAAGCGATGAGGCACGACGATAGATGTAGCGAGCCAACGATAAATGTAGCGAGCCTACGATAAATGTCTTGCGAGCCAACGAGGGATCTTGCGAGCCAACGAGGGATCTTGCGAGCTATGCACAAGCGATACATCGAGTTAATCATCCCCGGAAAACTCAATTCTCCGATCAAACACTTCGTCTCCGACTCAAACCATCCGGTGATCATTCGTTCCACCTCCAAACACTCCGAAAGCACCCAAATGATTGTAAAATCACCTGAAATATCAAAGAAAACACAAACGGAGCGTAATAGAGTACAATAACGACGACTTATGCAATTATGACTCTAAATGCAACTAAAATGAGACGAATGCCTAGAAATGCAACCTAAATGAGCCTAGAATACCCTATATAAATATGATTCATCAAGGTTTAGTCAATGGATCTGATATGTTGTCATCAGTTCCAATTTTGCTTATCTCGACTTCTTTTCTTTCAACGAACTCTCATAGAAGGTGAAATCTACGAAGTACATGCTTGACTCTCTGGTGGTGTCTAGGCTCCTTTGCCTGTGCAATAGCTCCGTTATTATCACAATACAGGGCTATTGGTCCTTTAATGGAGGGGACTACACCAAGTTCACCTATGAACTTCCTTAGCCATATAGCTTCCTTTGCTGCTTCATGTGCAGCAATGTACTCCGCTTCAGTTGTAGAATCCGCAATGGTGCTTTGCTTAGCACTTTTCCAGCTTACTGCTCCTCCGTTGAGGCAGAAGACAAACCCAGACTGTGATCTGAAATCATCTTTGTCGGTTTGGAAACTTGCGTCCGTATAGCCTTTAACAATTAATTCATCATCTCCACCATAGACCAGGAAGTCATCTTTGTGCCTTTTCAGGTACTTCAGAATATTCTTGGCAGCAGTCCAATGCGCCTCTCCTGGGTCTGACTGGTATCTGCTCGTAGCACTGAGTGCATACGCAACATTCGGGCGTGTACATATCATAGCATACATTATTGAACTAATCAATGATGCATATGGAATCTCATTCATTCGTCTACGCTCATCAAGTGTTTTTGGGCACTGAGTCTTGCTTAGAGTCATTCCATGAGACATGGGTAGGTAGCTCGCTTGGAGTCCGCCATCTTGAACCTATCAAGCACCTTATTGATATAAGTGCTTTGACTAAGTCCAATCATCTTTTTAGATCTATCTCTGTAAATCTTGATGCCCAATATGTACTGTGCTTCTCCTAGATCTTTCATCGAAAAACATTTCCCAAGCCAAATCTTGACAGAGTTCAACATAGGAATGTCATTTCCGATAAGTAATATGTCGTCGACATATAATATTAGGAAAGCAATTTTTCTCCCACTGACCTTCTTGTATACACAAGATTCGTCTGCGTTCTTGATGAAACCAAAGTCACTGACTGCTTCATCAAAACGTATATTCCAGCTCCTGGATGCCTGCTTCAATCCGTAGATTGACTTCTTTAGCTTGCATACCTTTTTAGCATTCTTTGGATCCTCAAAACCTTCAGGCTGTGTCATAAACACAGTTTCTGTTAAAACGCCGTTTAAGAAAGCAGTTTTGACATCCATCTGCCATATTTCGTAATCGTAATATGCAGCGATTGCTAACATTATCCGAATAGACTTTAGCATTGCAACTGGTGAAAAGGTTTCATCGTAATCAACACCGTGGACTTGCCTGTAACCTTTTGCAACCAATCTAGCTTTGAAAACTTCAAGTTTCCCATCCTTGTCCTTTTTTCAGTTTGAAAACCCATTTGCTTCCAATAGCTTGGTAGCCATCTGGCAAATCGACCAAATCCCATACTTGGTTTTCAGACATGGAGTCTAATTCAGATTGCATGGCTTCTTGCCATTGCTTGGAGCTAGGGCTCGTCATAGCTTGTTTGTATATCGCAGGTTCATCACTTTCAAGTAATAGAACGTCATAGCTCTCGTTCGTCAAAATACCTAAGTACCTTTTCGGTTGAGATCTATATCTTTGCGATCTACGCGGGGTAACATTTCTAGTTTGACCATGATTCTCACCAGATTCTTCTAAAGATCTCTGAGTTTCATCCTGAATGTCATCTTGAGCATTCTCTAGAGTTTGTTGTTCGACTCGAATTTCTTCGAGGTCTACTTTTCTCCCACTTGTCATTTTGGAAATGTGATCTTTCTCCAAAAAGACACCATCTCGAGCAACAAACACCTTGTTCTCAGATGTATTGTAGAAGTAATACCCCTTTGTTTCCTTTGGATAGCCCACAAGGATACATTTGTCAGATTTTGGATGAAGTTTGTCTGAAATTAATCGCTTGACGTATACTTCACATCCCCAAATCTTAAGAAAAGACACATTTGGAGGCTTTCCAAACCATAATTCGTATGGAGTCTTTTCGACAGCTTTAGACGGAGCTCTATTTATAGTGAGTGCAGCTGTATTTAGTGCATGTCCCCAAAATTCTAATGGAAGTTTGGCCTGACCCATCATTGACCTGACCATGTCTAGCAAGGTTCTGTTCCTCCGTTCTGACACACCGTTCCATTGTGGTGTTCCAGGAGGAGTCAATTCTGATAGAATTCCACATTCTTTCAGATGGTCATCAAATTCATAGCTCAGATATTCACCGCCTCTATCAGACCGCAGTGCCTTAATCTTCTTGCCTAATTGATTCTCTACTTCACTCTGAAATTCCTTGAATTTGTCAAAGGATTCAGACTTATGCTTCATTAGGTAGACATAACCATATCTACTGAAGTCATCAGTGAAAGTGATAAAGTAGCTGAAACCACCTCTAGTATTTGTACTCATTGGTCCACATACATCTGTATGGATTAAACCCAATAGTTCATTTGCTCTTTCTCCAACTTTAGAGAAAGGTTGCTTTGTCATTTTGCCAAGTAAACATGATTCGCATTTACCATAATCCTCTAAGTCAAATGGTTCTAGAATTCCTTCCTTTTGAAGTCTTTCTAAGCGTTTCAAGTTTATATGGCCTAATCGACAATGCCACAGATAGGTGAGATCTGAATCATCCTTTTTGGCCTTTTTGGTATTTATGTTATATACTTGTTTGTCGTGATCTAATAAATAAAGTCCATTGACTAATCTAGCAGATCCATAAAACATCTCTTTAAAATAAAACGAACAACTATTGTCTTTTATTAAAAAGGAAAATCCCTTAGCATCTAAGCAAGAAACTGAAATGATGTTTTTAGTAAGACTTGGAACATGGAAACATTCTTCCAGTTCCAAAACTAGCCCGGAGGGCAACGACAAATAGTAAGTTCCTACAGCTAATGCAACAATCCGTGCTCCATTTCCCACTCGTAGGTCGACTTCACCCTTGCTTAACTTTCTACTTCTTCTTAGTCCCTGTGGATTGGAACATAAGTGTGAGCCACAACCTGTATCTAATACCCAAGAAGTTGAATTAGCAAGTATACAGTCTATAACGAAAATACCTGAAGATGGAATGACTGTTCCGTTCTTCTGATCTTCCTTTAGCTTCAAGCAATCTCTCTTCCAATGCCCCTTCTTCTTGCAGTAGAAGCATTCGGATTCAGAAGTGGGTTGACTGACCTTCCTCTTTACAGATTTGGCGCCAGTTTGCTTAGTTGGGCTGGCCTTGTTGCCACCTTTCTTAGCATTCCTCTTCTTTCCAGATTTCTTGAACTTGCCCCCACGCACCATAAGCACATCCTGCTTATCACTTTTGAGCGTCTTTTCAGCGGTCTTCAGCATACCGTGAAGCTCAGTGAGCGTTTTGTCCAGACTATTCATACTGTAGTTCAGTTTGAACTGATCATACCCGCTATGAAGAGAATGGAGGATGGTGTCTATAGCCATTTCCTGAGAAAATTGTTGATCCAGCCGACTCATATTCTCAATGAGTCCAATCATTTTGAGAACATGTGGACTTACGGGCTCGCCTTTCTTAAGCTTGGTCTCAAGAATTTGCCTATGAGTCTCGAATCTTTCGACTCGAGCCAGATCTTGGAACATGTTCTTCAACTCACTGATGATTGTGAAAGCATCTGAGTTGATGAACGTTTTCTGCAGATCCGCACTCATGGTGGCGAGCATTAGACATTTTACATCCTTGTTGGCATCAATCCAACGATTGAGGGCTGCCTGAGTGACCCCGTCGCCTGCGGCTTCGGGCATCGCCTCTTCTAGGACATACTCCTTTTCTTCCTGCATAAGAACTATTTGCAAGTTCCTTTCCCAGTCAAGGAAGTTTTTCCCGTTCAACTTCTCCTTTTCGAGAATTGATCGAATGTTGAATGAATTGTTGTTTGCCATATTAAAAACTAGAATTGAAAAGTATAAACAAATAAATAACCATTCACAGTTTCTCTTAATAAACTTAAATTCTAGCATACATGCATAATTCAATGTTTATTAAGCATTTTATTCAAGTTATGTGTTCCGGCAGGTGTGAATAAAATGATTCCAAGATCCTAAAATCATTGAAGAACTAAGCATAGTTTGTCGACTTAATCCTAAAACATCTTAGGTAAGCAAAAGCCTTTTGCTAATAGTCTAGAAACTATTCTTGGTTGATAGGTACGTCTAAGAACTTATTAGGTAAACCTATCGATTTTTCCACGACATAAAAGGACTCCTTACTTATATCGTTGAGTTTTACCAAAACTAACATGTACTCACAATTATTTGTGTACCTTGCCCCTTTAGGACCAATAAGTAACACCTCGCTGAGCGAAAACTATTACTAGATTGATGTAAAGGATATCCAAGCAAGTGTATATTTTGGCAAGGCACCTTATAACTCAATTTTTAAGTTTGGAACTTAAGGCTCTTACTATGTTGGTTAGATTTTAAGTGAACTAAAATCCTTAATCATGCAACATAATCAAGCTTTTGATCTCATGCATTTTAAGACATATTTAAAAGCAATAACTTAAAACATGCATAAGATAAATGTGATCTAGTATGGCCCGACTTCATCTTGAAGCTTTAACTTCAAAGTCCGTCTTGAAAATCTCCGTGGGAGGCACCATTTTCTTCAAATAGGATAAGCTATAATTAAAACTAATTACAACAATTTGATGGTACGCAGACCATATTTGAATTGAAAAACAACTTTGGTACTTTAGACCAATTACATTTAAATTAATGGTACGCAGACCATATTTTCTATCCTATTTGGGCCATACTAGTCACTTCATAACCTGCAAAACAGTACATATACAATATATATCATTCACCCATTCATTATCATGAATGGCCCACATAGTTGGTTAGTAAACACATTATGCATCACGTAAACATTTGCAGCAATTAATCAAGGGCACCAATAATCTACCAATTATTCAGTCCTTATTAATTCTAATCAAGTTGTTTTAACCTTAAGGATTTGTAGACCTAATCAAGAGTTTATGACTAAAAAGGGCTCCCACTCAAACCAATAAATTCATATGCTTTACTAATTTTAAACATAAAAATGTATTTCTAGTCTAACCGGAAACATACGAATTTAATTAAAATTTAAAGCTCATATAAATTTATAATTGTATCCAAAAAGTTTAATTTAATTTCAGTCGTATTTAAATTAATTCATGATTTTAATTTTAGTAAAATAATTAGAATAAATAAAAATTTATTATAATTACAATATTCAAAATTAAAATCCAAGAAAATAATTTAAACTATTAAATTTAAAATTAATTAAAATTACGTAAACTGAAAATTTCAAATTAAACATTCAAAACGATCTAATCGCAACGCAAACACCCTACGCATCGCACGCCCATGGGCCACACGCACACAGCCATCGCTGGCCATGTGCGCGCAGCCCATGCGCTGTGTCGCATAGCTGCTGCTTCTACCCTTCGCAAGCCATCGCACGAGTTGGTGCTCGCTGCGCGCGCGCCAGTGCTCGATGCACGCGAGCCATCGCTCGCTGTGCGCGCTCGCCAGCGCTCGCTGTGCGCGCTCGCCAGCGCTCGCTGTGCGCGCTCGCCAGCGCTCGCTTGATGCGAGCCAGCGCTCGCTGCGCGCGCTCGCCAGCGCTCGCTTGTGCGAGCTCGCCAGCGCTCGCTTGTGCGAGCTCGCCAGCGCTCGCTTGATGCGAGCCAGCGCTCGCCAGCGCTCGCTGCGCGAGGCATCGACGCTGGGCGCAGCACTCGTGGCACGCGAGCTTGCGCTCGCTGCGTGCGAGGCTGCGCGCGCTTGCGCGAGGCAGTGCGCGTTGTGGCGCAACTCGCTTGCTGCCCACACGCGACTGCCGTGCCTTGCCTTCGCCCATGCCCATTCGTCCATTGCTCGTAGCCCACGACACAAGGCAGGGCTGCTGCCTTGTGCTCGTGCACCATGCCCTTGCTCATTGCATTCGTGCCGCATTGCTCGTCGTCGCATGCCCGCACTATACAACACCCCTTAAGGGTAACACGTAGCGTCCATTGCTTTGTGCGTGCAAGTTATATGAACGAATCGCATAAAATTTAAAAAATTTATATTTAAAATTAATGACAAATTAATAAATTAATATTAATTTCATAATTTTAGGGCGAAAAATCGAAAATTTATAATTCAATTGATTTCCGATTAACATGGATTCAAGTCTAGGTCATAAAAATTTAAAATTTATCATAAATTTACAATTTTTATGGTGGTTTTTAATCATAGGTATCTAATTAAATTATAATTAATTATGAAAATCAAATTAATTCTAAATTATTCTAATTTTCAACAAATTAATCATAATTACAAATTAGATTGCATAATTAACAAGGCTAGGCATTCAAACTTGTTAAACATATACAGTAGGTCAATCAAAAATTCAAGATTTATCAACAAGAATCGCAAATATTTAATTTAACATCTTAAATTTACGAAATTTTGCATTCGAAAAACTAAAACCTTCGAAAAGTCATAGTTAGGCTTCGAATTTGAGAATTCTGGGTTCGGCAGAAAAATACCATTTTTGTCAAAATTTTAGAATGCCTTTTACATGCGGAATTGACACAAAAATCACTCGATTTGGATGAGTAACAAAGAAACTGCCGGAAAACTGCGTACGTATAATTAAATAAACGCAATTTGCAATTAATTAACAATTACGAAAATTAATCACCCCTTTTAATTCTTGCAAATTTGTAATATTTAACCATGTTCATGCAATTTAGATTATGAAAATAATAAGAGGCCATACCACTGTTAAGTTATGATACATATGACAATTCATAAATCATGCGGAAAAACCATTTAGCCAGGAATACATATTATTTACACATAATCATATAGCATAGTTTAGATGCATACTCTTTGTTGCGTGCCTTCCCTATCTGCGCCCGAACCGAACAAGAACAAGTCTTTAGCACTCCAAGTGTCGTCCCTCCGTAGATAGTCCACAGCACGTCCGGATCCGCCTTAAGATTGACCAACTAGAATCGCCCTTAAGGTACTAAAAATTTCGGCACTTTTAGCAAGGAATGTGTCTGAATTTTTCTCTCAAAAACTCACTTTGAATACTTGAAAACTTGTTATAAATTGTGAACCCAGGCCACATATTTATAGGGGTATGGAAAGAGAATTGGAATCCTATTAGGATACGAATTAATTAAATCAGAATCCTAATGAAACTCTTATTTAATTAATTTATCAAATAGAATTAGGAATTTAATCATTAAACGAATCCTGTACGTTTTAGGTTTCGTATGTGAACACAAACACCCACGCACGCACAGCAGCCCACGAGGGGCGCCATGCGCGCGCGCGCACAGCCCGAGCATCGCAGCCCACGACTGCCGCAGCCTTGGGCGCGCGGTGGGCCTGCCTTGCGGTGGGCCTGGCGCAGCCTTGGGCTGGCGTGTTGTGGCGCGCGTTTCCCTTGCTGGACGTGGGCCTGGCTTCGTGCTGGGCCTTCGTCTAGCAAGCTCGTCCGATGCTAATTCGTACGACGCGCTTCCGATTAATTTTCCGATTCCGGAATTCATTTCCGATCCGAACAATATTTAACATTCCCGATTCCGGAATTAATTTCCGTTTCGAACAAATATTTAATATTTCCGTTTCCGGAATTATTTTCCGATTCCGATAATATTTCCGATTCAGACAATATTTCCGTTTCCGGCAATATTTCCGATTCCGGCAATATTTCTATTTCCAATAATATTTCCCGATATGTACCATGTTTCCGTTTCCGGCAACATCTACGACTTGGATAATATTTATATTTCCGATACGATCCATATTTCCGTTTCCGGCAATATCATCGTTTCCGGAGTATTCATTTCTTGCCTGTGACGATCTCAGCTCCCACTGAAACCAAGATCCGTCGATTCCGTATATCCATAGATGGAGTATTTAATGCCATTAAATACTTGATCCGTTTACGTACTATTTGTGTGACCCTACGGGTTCAGTCAAGAGTAAGCTGTGGATTAATATCATTAATTCCACTTGAACTGAAGCGGCCTCTAGCTAGGCATTCAGCTCACTTGATCTCACTGAATTATTAACTTGTTAATTAATACTGAACCGCATTTATTAGACTTAACATTGAATGCATACTTGGACCAAGGGCATTATTTCCTTCACCAATAACGTCTACGGTGGTCGGTGGGGACCACATCTAGGAGTAGATTTTTGTAGTTTTTGAAAAACTTAAAACTATAAACACAAATCAGTTTGTAGATTTTTTAAAACAAAAAAAGGAAAATCATAAATAATGTCGAACGGGCCCTTAGAAAATGGTTTATGAAATTATATGAAATAAAGAAAATACAAATAATTTCAATGACTAAGATTAATTTGATAAGAATTAAAGGTTGAGATTGAGACTGGGGAATAGTGCTTTAATAGATTTCTTTATGTTTCATTAGTAAAGGAAGGAAAGGGAAGAGGAAGGAAGGGAAGAGAAAGGAAAGGAAATAAAATATATTTTCCCATGTTTAGTATGATGAAAGAAAATGATAGGAATTCTATTTCTGGTACAACATTACTACATTAGTAATGAAGGGATGAGAAGGAAATAAAAAACGTGAGTTTAGGATTTCATATTTTGATTGACAGATTTAATTTTTTCTTTTCTTCTAAATTTCTTCAATTTTTGGGGAAAAAAAGTAAATTTTTTATTTAGAGAGTTTTCCTTCTAATTCCCTTCATTTCCTTCCACTTTCCTTATAATTTATTTTCTGAACCAAATAAAAAAAACATTATTTTTCCTTTACTTTCTTTTCTTTTTCTTCCAATTTCTCCCAACCAAATAAAGTCTTAGGACATCCAATGAAGCAACATCCCTAGAGCAGGTTCAAAATCATACTCTTGCCATTCACAAAATTTAGAGCAGTTCGATTCCCTCTAAATCCCATTTGGGTGAAGAAGGTGTTCGTTGTTGTTTTGTCAGTTGAAAAGCTCCATACTTGATCAAATAGGAAATGCTGGGTACCAAAGCTTCTGTAGTTGTCGACATTGTTGCTCGAAAACCTTCATTTGCCTTCTTTCATGGCTGCGGTAATCTTCTTCATCACTCTCCTCCTTTTCTGTTCAATTTCAATGTCAATTCCCAATTTCAATTCTCGAATTATGCAAGAATGGATATTATTGTTGATGACCCACAACTGTTCCTGAAGTATGTAAGACAAGAATGTAAATTAGGGTTTTCCCAAATTAATCATGCCCTTAATCTATTCCAAAAGATGCAATCTTTGCACCCCTTACCTTCTGTTATCGATTTTAATCAGCTGTTAACAGCTATGTGTAAGATGAAACCCAACCCCCCTTTTGCCACTGTCATTTCTCTGTCCAGGAAACTTGAGTTGTCTGGTTTCCGCCCAGATGGTTATTCAGTTGCCATCTCCGCCAATTGCTATAGCCGGTTAGGGTGCATGGGTTTCGCGTTCTCCCTTGTCGGTAGACGCCTTAAGCTAGGTTATGAACTCGACATTGTTGTCTTCACCACCTTGCTCAATGGTCTTATTCATGCTGACAATCTCCGCGGAGCTGTTAAGTTGTTAGATAAAATTGTCAAGCTTGGTTTCCAACCCGACCTTGTTACCTTTGGTGCTATGTTTAAAGGTCTTTGTAGAAATGGTGACAATGTAGGTGCTCTCGACTTGCTTAGGAAAATGGAATCTCATGGTCAATGCCAACCCGATAATGTCATATATTGCACCCTCATTGATAGTCTTTGTAAAGACAAGCTTTTACTTGAGGCCCTTAGCCTTTTCAAGGAGATGAAAATCAAGGGAATTTTACCCAATGTCGTCACTTATAATACCTTAATTCGAGGTATGTGCACTCTAGGACAATGGAAAGATGCTCGGGAGATGTTGATTGAGATGGTGGACAACAAAATTGCTCCTAACATTTTTACCTATAATACCTTCATCGACATGTACTGTAAAGAAGGGATGGTAGGTGATGCACGAGCTTTATTTGAGACTATGACTAAGAGAGGCCATATTCCTAATATCATTACTTATAATTCTCTGTTGGATGGATATTGTTTACGTGGAGAATTGGACGATGCAGAAAAGTTAATGAAGTTGATGGTAAAAGATGGTTGCCAACCCGATATTGTGACTTTCAGCATCCTGGTTAATGGGTATTGCAAGCACAAAAGGCTTGACGAAGCTCTAAGTCTTTTCCGGGAGATGCCCCTTAAAGGAATAACCCCTAATATTTTCTCATATACTAATCTTATTGATGCCTTATGCAAAGACAATCAACTCGAATATGCATGCAAGCTTTTGAAGGAGATGCAATTTCATGGAATAACACCGGATGTAGTAACTTATTCTTCATTGATAGATGGCTTCTGTCATCATTCACTGATTGAAGAGGCAACACTCTTGTTTAAGGACATGAAAAGTAAAGGAGTGCTTCCCAATATTTTCACATACACTATCCTAATTGATGGCTTGTGTGAAGCTGGGCGACTTAAAGAGGCGATGGACATCTTCTCCTTTGTTGTAGATAAGGGGAAACAAAGTGTGCGTACATATAATGTAATGATGAAAGGTTTCTGTAAAAAAGGTTTACTAACTGAAGCCCTAGAGCTATTGAAGAAAATGGATAATGATGGACATCCTCCAGATGATTGCACCTACAATACAATTATTAAGGGATTTCTTTATGGTGATGATGTCAGCAAGTCTTTAGAGCTTCTCAACATTATGACCAGCAAAGGGTTTGCAGGTGATGCTAAAACATGTTCGCTATTTGTTGACTTGCTCATTGATCCCTGAGTTAGCCAAAAGAACAAGGCTTTGCTTCAGAAGTTTTTCAAAAAATGAGTAAGTGCTTTGTAGATGCCTGGAGTTATTATCTAGTAGTTTTATTACCCATCTTTGTCATTTTTCAGAGTGAATATGAGGGCTACTGTGTACACTTTGGCATGAGGGAGGATTAACGCTGATGACATGCTCCAAAAGTGACGGCCGGCTTCGGTTATTTTTCATTGAATATTTGCCTGATTGTGCTGTGCTAATTGTCCTAATTGTGAATCTTGTTCACATTTTTCTTTACACCGTAAAATGACGAGTTTCCTTTGGCGGAGATTGTTTGGTTTGCATGAGGAGTAATGGGTTTTCCCTCTGGAGATTATAGATTGGCTACATATATGTTTTAGAGGCTTTGGTAAGAGCAAGGAAAAGAAGTTGTTATGGAGCATTGCATTCATGGCAATCTTATGGTGTGTGTGGCCATGGCCGTGGTTGGAGCGAAACTCCCGGGTCTTTTCATGTGTTTTTTTGCCTTGTGATTTGTTTTGGGACAAAGATGGCGGGGGTTTTCAAGGATTTCTCGGTTGGGAGGTTCAAAGAAACTGGGTTCATTTGTAATTTTCTTTCAGGAGGTATTTGGTTCGCGTATTTCTGTTATGAGGTATGACTTTGGAATGGGTAGAACTCATATCATGTGTCTGCTTGACAAAATTATAAATTTTAAACCATACCTTAAACTCATAAGCTATGGGGTTTAAGGGCCCTTTGGGGAGGTGGGTATGGCTGATGGCTCACACTATACCTCTAGGCATCAAATTAAGGGGATTCTTGACAAACCCATACCACTATGTGAACCAAACACCCCGAGGACAACTTGTCCTCTTTATCATGTACCCCTTTGTCAGAGTTGTTAATGCAATCCTTTTTTTAAAAAATATCATTTTTCAGTCAAATCTATGCGTGAAGGCAGATTTTTTCGTCTTGAAACTTGGATGGCTGGCATTAGTTCCCCTCTTTGTGAAATGTACAATCAATGTGTTCCCCCAAAAAAATAGGCATGTAAGAATAGGAATTGCTTCGATCTTCCAAACTGGGCCTGATAGTGAAACTTCTGTACAAGGAATTATATTTTCACTTCAAAGAGCTTGTAGGCATTAAGTTGAAGTTTATGTGTGAGCTACTTTACAGTTGATTTCAGTTGTTATGTGAATGATTAATTGACCTGGTGGGAGGGGAGTTCAGAGTATCAAAAGTTTTATACATGGGTTAATAATTATCTTCATTGCCTCCACGATCAGTTGGGTACAGAAATATATTTGAATGCTTTATGGGCAAAAGTTGAAAACTAGCAGTGAGATTGAAAGTGTAAGATGGTCTTCAGTGCTGATTTTCTGTGCTATAGGATAACTTATCTAACTTTTTTGTGGGCCAAGGAGAGGGAGAAATTTAGAAGTTAACTCAGTGAATTGGGCTAATCTCTAATTTGGTTTTTTTTGCTGTTACGAGAACATGTCCTTTCTTGTTATTTTTGCTAGTTGCTGATCTATAGAAGTTTTTCCTTTATACAAAAAGTAAAATGGTTGTGAGTCTAGCTCTGAGACAAGGGTTTTTCTCATTTCTGTTAGCCAACTAAAGTGAAGTTGACCAAGTCGTTGATATAAAAAATATTGGATATGCTGCTCTATTCTTTGATTGACACCAGAGCTTCAGCGGTTTCTTACTAAAGTTGTTATCGTGCTTTGATTGACAAGATTGCAATCTAGCTAGATTTATTTTGGTGTATTTCTTATTATGTCATGGCATTCTTTTGGAATAGAGGTAATTTTCACAAGAAGTTTATTGTTTTTGTTTTGATAAGAGGCCTCTTTCCTTTGTGATGGAGAAGCATGTTCCTCTTTCCTGGTTTAAGTTGGTTTTATCTATCACCTGTGTATTTCATGCTTTGGATTTTTGTAAGGCTCTCGTCATTTCATCAAGTGTTTTTCCTTTGCCTTTTCTGAATCAGAAACTTAATCACCTAATTCATACTTCCTTGTATGACACTACTCCTAAGTTAGATGCTATTGTCCACAGACAACTGTCTAGGATGATCTTGATGCGACCTATGAGTGGTTGTTTCCTGACTTTCCTCTATACTGTGTAGTTTAATGATAGAGCTCCTATAATCTCGAAGGCTGGTGGTCATTCTGCTGTGGACTGTTTCTGGTCTTAGATGCAGAAATTTTTTCCGAGAGATGAATGAAAAATATAAGGTTGAAGGTTCCATTAGATTTTAATGTTCTTTCTCAGCTAGCTACAAACTTTATTTCCGGGGCTAACTTGTTGGACTATTGTCCTAAAATACAGATTGCATGCAATCTCTTTGCTAAGCATGGAAAATTTGTGTTCAACAAGATGGTATCACTGGTGCTGAACTGTTGATCATAAGGTTAGCCTTTGCAGCAAGTCTGTCGTAGTTGTGCAGCTTGTGCTGCAACTGTAGACTGTAGTTGAGTCTAACGTAATTAAATTAAATTAATGTCGTTTAATTGCTAGTGAATCATTTTCCTCGTTACATCGTGGCATTTATTTACAAGCAGAACTTATTTGTGCTTGGAGAGTAGCCAAGGTGATTTTCAAGCGCGTTCCTCTGATTTATTTATTTCTGGAATTATTCTTATAAGACTACTGATCTGATCTGTTTTGCAGGTTTTCTCTACTCTGCATTACATTTGTGGTGAGATGTGAAGACAGACACAGGATTTATTGCTGTGGAAACAGACAAAATTTATGCACCTGTGACAAATAAATTATATAGTGAAAAAGCTTATGGTAGCCAAAAATTGGAATATGAGGTCCAAACTCCAAACATGTGTACCCTGTTAATCCTCTATATTATCCCAAAATTTCCTACTTTGTGGCTCTGCTTCCATTTTGTTTCCATGCACAAAACTTACATACAACCCCACATCCAAAGAAATAGTAACCTAACCAACTCTTCTTCAAAACCATTAAGTTACTAGCCGGGAACTCTTCTTCAAAGCCATTAAATTACACACTTGAGAGAGAAGAAATAAGAGCATGAGCGATGATACCCTAGACAAGCTAGTCATCTTCTTAGCCAAAAGAGATGGCATAGACAAGCTAGTCAAGACTTACCAATATGTCTCCAAGTTAGCCCATTGGCACCTTGAGGAAACCCAACCGGACTTGGCCCGGAGGTTCAAACTATGGGAAGTGGCTGCGGGCATGAGTCGGAAGGTCTTTCGTAGCGGTCGGTCATTGTCAGGCCTCAACACCATAAGGAGGAACCCAGGCCCGACCCGTGGGCTCCGGACCTTGGCCGTCCTAGGGAATGCAGGGGAGATGGTCTACTTCTTCTTTGATCACTTTACTTGGCTATCAAGGCTTGGGGTGTTGGATGCAAAGTTGGCTAAGAAGATGAGCTTCATCTCAGCCTTTGGTGAGTCTGTTGGTTATATTTTCTTCATAATGTCAGACTTCATTCTCATGCATCAAGGGTTGAGGAAGGAGAAACTGCTACTCAAGGGTTTGGAAGATGGTGAAAAGAAGGAAGAGGAGGTGAATGAAGGGGTGCAGAAGATTAGGGGGGATAGAGTGATGAGGTTGATGGCGGTGGCGGCGAATGTGGCGGACTTGGTCATTGCTGTGGCGGAGATCGAGCCAAACCCGTTTTGCTGTCATGCTGTGACGTTAGGGATTAGTGGCCTTGTTTCTGCATGGGCTGGTTGGTATAGAAATTGGCCTTCTTGAACCATTTCACAGGATGTTTTCTGGGTTTACATGTAATTAATTGAGATATTTCTATGTTTTGACTATGAAAACTCTAATTCTAAAGAAAAATTACAAAGAAAATTTTGCCCAGTCTTTCTTGACCTTGAACACATATTTGTTGTTACAATGAGTCAATGAGCAAGATAATATACTTTCCATACCCAAATTTTAGGCATATACCACAACACCTCTTTTCCTTGAAGTTCTTATCTTTAGAATATGTGCCTAAAGTATGAGAATTGTAGATTCTAACTATTACATGCACCAAAACATTATCATTTCTCGATGGACAAATTGTTTTTTACCACCTATATAAATATAAAAATTATTTTTTACCACCTAAAAAACTAAAACTTGTATTTTACCACCTAAAATAGAATTAAAACTTGTTTTTTACCACCTAAAAACAAAAAAGTAGATGCAACCTTTATGTGTGGCTACCTAATTCAATTTCTCTCCATTTTTTACGCTCCCTTTATGAATTTCTTTAACTCTTTCACCCTTCTCTCTTTATTTTCATTAAATTTTGTTAATTTTATGAATTAATAATGGTGAAAAATTATGTGAATTCATGGAAAATAAGAAAGCTGGGGAAGAGAAGATAGTTAATTACATGAAATAGTGAAAGAAAAGAACATATATGAAATATTACCGTTATTGTGCCCCCACATAACATTTTCATCTATTTTTCCATTTTTCAGGTGGTAAAAAACAATTTAAAAAAAAAAAATAGGTAGTAAAATACAAATTTTAGTTTTTTAGGTGGTAAGAAACAATTTTTCGATTTTTTTAGGTGGTAAAAAACAATTTATCCTTTCTCGATATATAGTCTCAAAATATCAAACTTTTATCATTTTTTAACATAATATATTTATGGTTATATATTACATTAGAGTCTATGCAAATAGTGAGTTTAAATAACTTGAATGAAGGTAGTACAATATAAGCAGCATCTTATGCGCTGTTTATTTACTTGGATAAATTAATCATTTCGAAAGCAATTGGATTGAGGGGAGGAAGTAGTAGTTCGGGTTCGCAAACATAAAATAATACTTCCCTAGCAGGGGAAGGCTGTGTAATACGAATATATGGAGTTATAGGAAGCACATATGGAGAGAACACAAAAGCAGTTGCTCCAATGTAGTCCTCGAACCTGAACCAAAAGGGAAAAAAAAAACACTAACTACGACTACAACAAGAGGCTCGTTGGCTGTGCCTCATTTAAAACTCGGGTTTTCTTCAAATACAAGCTCAGATGCATGAACAGAAGGTGATAGAGATGGCATTGTAGCTACATCGTTCAGGTTAGTGGCACCTGGTACCTTGGAAGTAGGGTAAACTTCCGTTATTTCTTCACTCCTTTCGTTTAGGTAGACGACATCCTGCATGGTGAGCTGATGATATTCAACAACCTCGCGTAAGAAACGGTTCTCGCGAGCAAAGAAAGCATTCTCTTGAGCCAACCGAGCCTTCTCTGCCAGTAGGGTTTCTAATTGAAGTCGTATCTGACATACATGTAAAATCCAATAGTAAAAAACCTAGTAACTGATTATAATTTATAGGAATTTATAGGAATATGGTTTAACTGAATGAATGAAAATGAGATCAGAATAAATGGGCAAACCAATTCATCATCTTCTGGGTTGTCTCCGTTCTCCATACTCTCACGAAGTATCCTGTTTTCTTCCTCCAGCTGAGCACACCGCTCCTTGGCAAAAGCAAGGTCAGCTTTGTAACTCTTTAGCTCTCTAAGGAGTAGCTTTGTTTTCGCAGCCATGGCCATAGCAACCTGATCTCCAACATAAAGTAAAGTATCCCACTGTAATTATTCCACAATAACGTACATGTTTTTGAAAAAGTGGAAAACAGAGAATGAGAAATTGATAAATGATGGGGCAAAGGTAAAGGATTGACTCTCATAAAGCACATTCATCAAGTACTAAAGGATAAAAAGTACAACACATCACACATGGCATTATCTCAAGTTTAGTTTATCATTTGTACCAAAGGACTAAAACAGTAAAACATAAGAAGATCTAAGACACCATACTTGTAGATTATATATTTACTAATTAGAGTCTATAGAAGCTCTCCTTTTTCCAAACCAAATTTCTTACCACAACAACAAACTCAACTTCATAAACTAGTTTAACTTCGGGAAGTCACAAGTGATTTCTGCAAAGAAAAATTGAAGTAAACCTAAAGGCAACTGAAACCCAATAATAAGTGTCAAGTACAGTGCAACATTTGACAGAGCTCTGTAGAGACAGACCATAGCCAAGCCATTAATATAGATTATAAATATAGGATATATAAACTATGTGATCAGTGATCAAAAAGTTGCCACCTTACGTCGCGAGATGCCTGCAATTGGATGTCCATTTCAGTTTGAGCCACCGAGGACCTTTGGTTCTGTGTTCCAGATGGCTCCTTTACATGTCCTGCATCTGTGGGCTGCTGGTAAAAGTCAGGGGCAGCTTTTTTTCTGGCATGCGACCTTCGATTGCGAGTGTCTTGTATGATGTCAGCAGTGCGGTTTTCCACAATATTAAGTCCTTCCTGGACATTAGAATAGTACATACATCAATAATAGAGATTATTGCTCAACATATACAACTGAAGCAACATGCATAAAATGAGTCCATGATAACATTAAGAGTCCCTTACACAGCTTCCCAAAGAAGCAAAGGCCCCTTAGACAAAACACAAGAGTACAAGACCCTTCTTATGATTCTTAGAACTACTCCGTATCTATTTAGTTTGCCAAGAGAACCTTCTGGAAGAGAAAAACATAGATTAAGAGGAAAAGGGCCACTAGTGATTTTCTCTCTACGTTGGTTTCTTAAACAGGAAACCTGACTTTAGGATAATGAGGGAAAATTTCTGAACACTAATAGGAACGTAACAACTATTTGGAAAAAGTACTTACTGACAAGTTACCTATCATTTGGCACCTCAAGAAAGTCGGAGTATAGGCAAAACTTAGTAACCAAGCTTACCAAGGGGGAACCCTGGAACAAAAGCATTTTCGAAACTACCATAGAACCGTAAAACAAAAGAAACAGCTCATGTCTTATAAATTATAAAATTTCTGAGATAACTCTGCTACAAACAGATATTATCAGTCTTCTAAGTGCTTGAAACACCAAATAGGTTAACCAAGATGCATTGTTGGCTTGTTGCACATAGAGCGTTGAGATTAACATACGCAAAAACAAAAACAAAAAAGTTCCTCCTCAGTTCTATACTTCAATATATTCCTACAGGATTTATGGGATGCTTGTGACACTAACAGATGTTTTGAATATGTGACAATGGTATTCGAAGCAATAATTTATTCAAGTTGCCAGCAGTTTGTTCGTCACATGAACATCTGTAGTTCTATTAACCAGAGAGAAGTACTACACCTACTACAACTATTCATTATCTGACTTTAAGTCACCAATTACCACCATCAGGAGCTGCCATCAGCTTCTTCCTGCATCTGTGTTCTTTGAGTATTTTAAATTATCTACAATTTGTGCAGTTAAGTTTCTTTCATGGCCTGGTGATTGTAATAATGTAATGGCAGGTTCATGATAAAAGGGCATCTTTCAGAGGATCCAAGTGTGTAACCTAAATGACTTTGGACGAGGGCACTGAGATTTTCATGAAGAAGAGCGGCACAGGAAGCTCTCCTGCGGAAAAGGACATACTAGTGATAGATGTCTGTGTTTGAACCAATGAGGATTCATAAATAACCTAAAATGTAGCATCAATTGGAGCAATCCACTGCAGCAGTGCTCTATGTACTTAACACATGGGATATCTACAGCAAACTCACCTCTAAGGCATTGCCAAGATAATTAAACGAAGAAGCAATAGCACCAAATCCCTTTCGTAATACAGCTTTGTCTGGTTTCTTGCGGCTCTGAGCAGGTTGAGATTGGCGATCATCCTGCAATCAGAAAGCTCAAATAATGAAACTGCTCTGAATGGTATAATTATACAGCAGTGAATTTCAAACAAATACGGAAACTATAATGTCTGGCACCCAACTATTTTATATAAGACTCCAGCTAAAGCAACAAAATAGTCTTATATTCCTGAGTATTTAATTATATTCCATACCCAAATGTTTTTCTATCCCTGCTACTTTTACTCACAGTTTAGCCTATCATTCTAGAACTACAAGGCCGAAAGATTATACAACCAATCATGCAAGATAACCAGGTAATTTTAGATTTCACTTTCCTCCTTTCCTTTGTGTTTAAACAAGGCTAACTTTGTTTCCTTTATGCATTTTCCAGCAGGGAGAAATGGGTTAGAAGGGTTGGAGAGGGAGAGAATTTAAGACCAAGATGCTTATCATGGTCCACCATCAAAATAAGGCTTTCTCACCTGCTGTCCTAAACCAACATTATCTTCATAACGACGAGCTGTTCTAGGGGCTTCAACATGTTCAGGTTGAACTTCATCATCAAGGACCGCTTTAGCCTTCCGAGCCACTGAGCCCCAGAAACCTTGAAACTCATTCAAGTTTCTCATTGACGCTATACTTGAATAAGTGCTTCTGCATTAACCAATAGTTAAATGCCATGATGACGAGTTTGTAATACAACAAGATCAGACATACAAGGAAAAAAAACAGAAATAAAAATATAAAAAATAAAAATACACCATGAAGCCCAAAACTTAATTCCAGTTCCTCATTGTAATAAGCACAAATTTCAGTACATGATGGCTTTCTCCAAGTTGTGACCTATAAGTGCACTTGATTAATATGCAACATTTTCTTCCCTTACAAAAAGACACATAGATTCTGTTGAAAGGGGGAACTGTGTAAAAGACTTCCTTATAATAAAGTAACTTGATAAAAAAAAACACTACCAAAATTGCTAATAGAAGCCGAGAAAGACGCATATATCCTAAGAACACTTTACTCTGAATTACCTTTGGTCCTACAACCCATACCATGGATTAACAAAAATGTGCAAAAGCTCTGTTCGCCTCTTCCGTTCTATGAATCTCTTCCTTTTTGCCCTTTTTGCATATTAGACACAAGACCCAATCAAAAAAACCAAAAAAAGACCTCTGAAAGGATCTGCTACTACATACTTGCTCACAATCCAAGCTCATTGAAATTTGATCACAATCTAAAATGAGTCCCAGCAACCATTAAATCCACAGCTTTAGACATCGCATGGGCACTGTGAAAACTGCAAACCAAGTGGTTCCCCCGGTCGTGGACAATTTCCGCTAAACTGTTTTTTTCTTAAAGAAAAGGTTGCTTCTCCTTCAATATGCCAACCAAGTTCTAATCAAGTTTACTGATTTTTTATTTATTTTTTTGGTGTCTTTCTGTAAAAAGATAATATTTAGACTAAGTGGAACGTTAGAAATGAGTTTCCAACAATACAAAATTAAAGCAATATGGAAAATAACAAACAAATTCTTCGAAAATTATCAAGCCAGTTTGCATCAATATGAATGACAAAGTCCAAAATTGGTAATTGAACATAAAAATGAGCTCAATAAGCTTCAATTCTTTGAAATTATTTAGTAGTAATGAGTTAGGGTTTCCCATTTGACTGACTCTAAATCCCAAATTCATTCCCTCCTTCATCAACTCCTCCCGGAATATAATTGAAAGGTCAAACTAGGTTCAACTCAAGTTCAAATATGGTGAAAGTCGCCCAAAAAATTGCAAATTAGCAGTTTTGAATACAAAAAGAGAAGATTACCTGGAAGCAGAAAATTGAATTGAGGTCAAATTCAATATTTGATATTTGACGCCGAGATCTCAAGCTTGGTCAATGGAGAGAGAAACTTGCCGATTGAGTTCTGAAGAACGATAATTTCATGAAGTTCTCCGGTAGGAAGAAGATTGGAGAAGATGAAGTTGTAGAAACTGTTGTTGACTTGGTCGGGATGTCGGCGTCCTCGAATAGTCGGCGAGTGAGCAGGTCGACACAAGAGTCAAGACTCAAGAGTGTTAGCAACATTTTTCATTTTCTGGACATCTTTATACGGAGTGCTACAATGCTACCCTTTTATCCGGATTTATTTATCGTGTAACTAATTTAAGTTATCTTATCAATTTGATTATTTATTTCGGACTGAGAGTGTATAACAATCCCGATTTGAATTTGGTTGGTCTTCTTAATATCAAATAATTTATAATAAAAGTATTAGTTTTGAATCAACTCAAAGAATGTCAATTTGGATATTTTCAAGCTTGAAAAATTGGTATTTAGGGTGATAGAGGAAAGACATGGTTGTGTATTCCATTTCTTTGTACTTTGTAGCAATGAAACACCTTTGTGGCTTTGCGTATGAAGTTTTTTTTTTTTTTTTAAAAGCTAGTCAAAGTTTGTTAAATAAAAACACTAATTATTGTAGCAGACCTACAGCACAGGGCCCTTCATTCTAAAAGGCCAAAAAATTAACATTTGTTTATAAAAGTCCATGTGTTTTAGATCAAAAACATAATTTGGCTCTTTCTCTAGCACTATCAAACGTGTTAGAAAGTATCATCATTAACTTTCAAAAAAATTAATGCCAATTTGGATATTTTCAAGCTTGTAAACTTAGGGTGACTAGTAAAAACATGGTTGTGTATTCCATCTCTTTGTAGCAATAAGCACCTTGAATTGGTTTATGTATGAAGTGTTTTTTTTTCTAAAATCTAGTCAAAGTTTGTGGGAAAAAAAAGATTACTTATTGTAGCAGACCAACAGTATAGGGCCCTTCATTCTAAAAGGCAAAAAAGTTGAACTTTGTTTATAAACGCCCATATATCTATACTAATATATTAAAAGACGTTACTGAGAACGTATACGTGTCACGTATATCCCTTCTTATTACGCCACATCACCACTAATCAGCATTATGACATGTCATTGACAACCAAAAAACATGTAGCAATGATCGAACACCGGACCTCTTTGTTAAATGTTACACTTCCTACCATCTTAACCAACTACAACTTATGTTATATTTTCTATATAAACATATATGTTCTTTTTACAATAAATAACAAATTGAATGAAAAAAAAAATGGAGAATGATTACTTCATTTATAAATGTGCAATAATTATTTTCCTAGATTAAGCCTCAAAAAAAAAAAAAAAAGCCCAGGGTAAGAGGAGAAACATTGGCGGTGGTTGAGTAATTATAGAACAATATACATGCACACGCGTGCACCGTGAACTCCCCCACATTTTCTCCTCACATGTGAGGAGAAAATATGATAGGGACCACCAATGGGTATAAAAGTTCCATTAGGTGGACAATGCACTGATAATGTTCAGAGTAATTAATGAACTAATTATGAAGAAAAGGATCCGACTTTGTTTTGATTTTCGGATGTGGGGTTTCAGCTTGGGAAGGTTGCTAATCGGCCGCTAATCTTGTGTCACCCCCGTAATTCTATGATGACATGCACCATTTATGTGGTCACATATTACAACAAATAAATCCGAATAAATGTCAAAATTCGGGGCAAAGCCCGAGCCACACACTTGTTTTGGATCAAAAACAGAATTTGACTATTTCTTTAGCACTTTTGTGCTTGTTAGAATTTATTACCATTAACTTTCAATTTTTTTGAAATGATTTTCTAGTATTAATTGGAGTATATGAAGGTATTAGTTGTATTACTTAACTCTAATTGACTAGGTTGCAAGTAAAAGGCTACAAACTATGTTTAAAAAAAAAAAAGTTAAGGATTACTCTATTGAACATATCTCACATAAATCAAGTCTATCCTAGAGATATTGTCAGTATAGGAAATCATATTTCATTTTGTAATTCAAATTTATTGGTCATTCAATTTTTCTAATAAGAACAAGGATAGTGCATAACAACTATGTAGAGTATTAGTCCAAGTGAGTTAAGTTTGACAATCAATAAAATGCTTAAAAGGTCATTTGTTAGCAATAGTTTTAGTGAGGTATATTAATACATTGCAATCTATATAATATACTAAAAGAGAGGAAATCAATGTGGTGATGACAAGTGTCACTCATTGATTGGCCTCTCTTTTAATATAAATAATTAAATTTAATAAAAAAAAATTAAAGCAACAAAATTTTCAATACCAATAATATCACGTAATTTGTGATTAACTTCCCAAAAATAGGGCTGAGATTTATATATACTTAAAAAAATATATAATTTGTAAATTGATTGTGTAATTATTTTGTTAACTTTAAGATTTCGTTATATACATGGAGAATATCTTATAAACTACCTTTTCTATAGTTTGGTAACAAATTTAAAAATATAAGATTATCTTTTTTATAAAACTTTAATCCATTATAAAAATTTAAGCGCATGTAGTCTAATAATTTGTACTTACATAATTAGAAAAAAGAGTGTATACAAATCTTAATATAGTACTCTATACTATTTTAACAACTAAATTCGATAATTATAACCGCAATTGATTGTACTATTTTATACGCAATATATCTATATCTATATAATACAGAGTATACTAAAAGAGAGGAAATCAATGTGGTGATGACAAATGTCACTCATTGATCCGCCTCTCTTTTAATTAAAATATATATTAAAAAAGTTTTATATAACATAATGACTAATCTCACTAAAAAAATAGTTAAAGAAAAAAATATTAGAATCTTAATTAAGGAGCAAAAATTTTATATTACATACGGAGTATACGCATATCGTTTTCCTAACATATGTTTGTTCTGTAGCAATTATATATACGGAGTACTACCCATAAATAATATTTTTTTTTCAATGTTATAGCTAATAAAATCAATTTTGAAACTTCGTAATAAACTTAAGTCAGTATATTTAAAATTTATTTGAAAGGGAAATTAGATTATTTATCGAATATAGGGATGTCAGATTGTTAGTGGGGCGGGTTTTTTGGGAGATCTCCTTGTGCATCCGCCCCAAGTGGGCGGCGATGGACGAAAGTTTATTGGGTAATGGGGTCAAAAAATGTATTTGTCGCGGGTGAAGGGGGCGATGATGGATTTCAGATTGTACCGTATGAGCCGCTAATCTTTCATCTAACTTTATAATGTTTTGTTTTTTACTCAGTAACTCTAATCTAATCAAACAGAAGGATTTTCAGAGGTTGTATAATAGAGTTTTAAAATTCAAAACTCCTTACCAAAAAAAAAGTCGCGTGTAAGGGTTGGTGTGGATACACGGGGATGGGGGTGATGAAGAGGTGATGAATTTTATTTTGTACCTCTCGTGATAGGGGTTGGGAGGGGTGGGTATCTTTCTTATCGTGGATGGATGGGATGAAGATGAGAATTGTAGGTGGGTGCTGGTGTGCAGGTCTTGCCCCGCCTCAAAGTCATCTCAAGCTCAATAAAGTATTTGGTCTAGATAGCTGTTAAGTGAACGGGTAACCAGGTTGACGAGTGATTGTGCGAGTATTAAGTGAGTATTAATAACGAAGTGAAAGGAGGGTGAGATAACTTTATGCTTGACACAAAGTGGTGAATGAGAATGAAAATAATTTTATCTATGTACCTTTATTTGTTTTAATTATTTTAGTAAGCAAGACATCGATTGAGCAATAACAAAGTTATCAACTATTAATAATTTTTTATTTGAAGAATATCTATAAACTTTATATTGATCATAATTTCTACCAGATTTCATAATAATTTATATTTAGATTATAAATCGTGCATCGCACGGGTACCATACTAGTTATAATGACTATAGTGGTCATATTTATCACTTCCCTTCTTAAAACTCGATTCTCCCCTCGCCCCCTCCACCTCCAACAAGTTAAAATTTCATGTAATTGACTATCCCCTCAATCCCTTTTTGTTTAGCTCATTTGTTATTTTGATTCGTTCCTAAAAGATTTCTCTATTACTAAAAGTGTTCACGGGATAACAAAATTTACTCTCACATGAATAATATTTTGTCTCGCCATTTTGGTCTCTTCTCAATTCCACTCAACCAACTTTTAATAAAGTATATTTGAAGCATGAGACAAATGATCTATTACTATATACTAAAAGAGACACCAAGAATGACACGTGTCATTTTCTGGTGCGATTTTTTCCCGCCAAAATATATTTTTGTTTTTAAAGATTTTACTTTACATTTTTTTTAGAAAACTAAGATAAAAATTGAAATAAAAATATAATTGAATTACCATTAATAGAATATGCAGTTATTTTGTAAATATTATGTATTAATTAGATTCTTGATTAATAGTCTCATATCGCGCTATTGTACAACAAATAGTTTGTATATGTACTGACAATACACAATCAATGAAAGTCAGGGGAATTATTTCTCACAACCATAAATGTAACTACGTAGTACGGAGTACATGATATATTATTGGAGGAAAGATGAATCAATATTATTTTCTCCTTTACAATTTTATTTTATTTATGTATTGTTATAACTTTTTAATTAATTTATATAATATTGAAGAATTGATTTCTAATGTTAGTCTAATAATAATACACGGTGAGTACGGATGTTAATTAAAATAATAATAAGTGGTAAGTATACAACTATATAATCCTTAACTTTGTACTCCGTATTGTACTAATAATATGCATATTTAGCTTATTTTGATATTTATTTTATACACTATGAATTCATACTTTTGCATATATTCTTTTTACTTTCACGTTTTCCTAATATCACAAGTCTTTTACTCCGTATTTAGATACTATTGAAATAATAAAATATTTTAGTAATAACCGTGCGTTGCACGAGACCTAACCTAGTTAAGTACTAAATATAAACAAGCTCATGTACATATCCAACCAGCAATATAGTCATCGAAGTAATGTAAATGGATTTTATATTGTGCTTAGTTACTTAAATATCCAGCTTATCATTGTAGTTTAATTTCTTTTACGCCTATCCAAAATTATGACTCACATCAACAAGCATAGACAAATTAGATTACTCTATAAATAACAATTCATACCGTAAAAAAACCAAATACATTACTCCCTCCGTTCTTAAATGTTAGTCTTGTTTTGACTTTTAAACTCGTTTCAACTCAATATTTAAACGTAAATATCTCTAAATACGTATGTTAAAAATTGATATTGTTGAACTACACATTAAGACGAACAAAATAACACGTGAATTTGTTTTGAAGTACGTATTGGAAAGAAAATAGAAAATTCTCTTTAATTGTGAATAGTGCCAAGATTCCAAAAGAAACTAATATTCGAGAACAGAGGGAGTACTAATTCTTAACGAATTACCAAAATTCTATTTACATCAAATGAATAATCTTTGTCCCAATTACAAACCAACTTAACAATGCAATTAAAAAAGGGAAAGTATTTTAGAAATGTCTCTTTTGTTGATAAATTTTTTTTACTACTCCATTGGTTTTCGATTTCACTAGTAACTAGCTTTTAAGCCCGTTTAAAGAACGGGCAGTTGTATATTGGTTATTTAGTTTATCGTTTTAAGTTCTAATTAATTTTAGGAAAAATTGATTCTAAAAATACAACCTTTAAGCGATCAGCTTAAAAAGGGTTGACTTTCCATTTAACTAAGAATAACACAACCTTTTAAACTTGTCTTCTTTTAAAGGGTTCCCCTCATAAATGACTTGCTACAATAGGTAATATGAAAACCAACCTCACAAATGAAACATTTTTTCTTTATATATTTAACAAGAAGATTAAAAAATATTGTAGCATATTACCTATTTTAGCAAGTTATTATAGAAGGGAGCCTTTTAAAAGAAGATAAGTCCAAAAGGTTGTGTTATTCTTAGATAAACATAAAGTCAGCCATTTTTAAGAAGATCGCTTAAAGATTGTATTTTTAGAATCATTTTTTCCTTAATTTTATTAGGCTTGTGATTTTAGAGAGAATATATGATTTAAATAGAGGTAAATTTTAAAAATTGAAATAATACATAAATCAAATAGTGTATTAATATTGATTGTTAATCGGGAAGAGGGAGTGGAAAATGTTTAATGAATAGATTGGTGAATTGATGTTGTATGAGGAAGATGGAGTGAAAGAGGCGATTGGAGTTACGTTGTATAATACGAAATATATCAAACAACAAAGAAAAAATAAAAAACCAAATTGATGGAGAAATAAGGATGACATGTATCATCTAATCAAATGTGTTGACACATGTCATCTAATCAAATGTAATTTCCTATTTTAAATTCTAGGTATAGACTAGGTATAGATTTCTTAATTGGAGTAATACATTTTTATATTTCGAATTTTAGTTTGTAAAAATCACAAAACTGGAAATAAAAAAGATACGTAACACTGTAACAAGCTTGAAAATTCTCCGTGTACTACTCGTAACAAAATTTAAAATAACCTTGTTTTTTAAACATGCCACGTGTTCTCTAACTAGGGGATTGTCACCGTAATCGTATTCCACGTCATCATTTCTCGTTCTTCCCCCACGTTATAAAAAGTTAAAAACACGAAAAGAGGAGAGAGAAAACGCAGAAACAAAAAAATGAAAGTGAAAGTGAAGAAGATGAAAGAAAAAAATTCCGCCATTTTTATGCAACATGCGATTCTCTCCCTTCTCATCTTACTACTTGTGCCTTCTTCTTCCTCCGCTCGATTAAACTCCGATGAATCGTTCGATGTTCGTCAGCATTTGTCAACTGTTACTAGGTTTGATTTTCTATTTTTCTTTATGTTCATGATTTTTTTTGGTTAGATTTTTAACCCTAATTTTGTTTTATAATGTGGTGTTAAATTGGAATGCAGACATGGGGCTGTGAAAGATATTGTGGATAATTCATTTGTACCCGAGAATATACCTGATGGTTGTACACCTGTTCATCTAAATCTTGTGGTAATCTTCTAGTTTGGTTTTTATTTTATTGTACTGATTTTTTTCTATCTTTTTATTGCTTTGAATGACATTGTGATTGAAATTAATGCTTATGAAATTTAAAGGAAGCGGAGGTTACATAGTTTTATGCCAGAACCTATGTTTCTTCTTTAGTGTATGGTGTGCCGGAGAGACATATAGGTAAAATAACTAGTCTTTTGGCCCGTGCAAAGCACGAAGCTTCACTTTGGGTAAGCAGTTTACAACATAAAACATAACTATTACAACAACAACAACAACAACAACAACAACAACAAAAACAAAGCCTTAGTCCCAAAAATAAAACATAACCATTATTTTTATAAATTTTCTTTTGTATGAGTGGATGTAATGTTCCAAAAAAAATGTATCTAATATTTATTAGACAATACTTTGTGCAAGAATGTTAAAAAAACAAAACATAGTTTTTTATTAGCTACCCACTAAATCAGTCGAACAAACGCCTAATAATAAGCAAATCCTGTGGATGATGTATAACAAAAGTTCCCTAAAAAACAATTAAGGGGCTTAACCTGTGACCTCCAAGTCACAAGGTGAGTTACCCACCAACTTGTGTTGTTTATTCAATAGAACTATAGAAGTAGGTATTAATAGTGTGTGTCATTCCATAACAATATTTTTTAGACTCAGTTATCAAAGACTCATTCGATCTCATAGTCATTGCTGCTTTTGGTACATTTGGTTACGGCCTTACGGGATTTGAGCTTTTGATCATATTGCATATAGCCATATAATCTTGCAGACTACATAATTATTACCTTTGTTCTTTGTATGAGTACTCCTGCCTGGATGAAGGTGAGGTCGGAGATACTTGTAAGATGAGGTCGGAGATACTTGTAAGGGCAATTGATTTTTAACCTGGTAAAAGGTAATGCCATAGGAATTTTTGCTTAAAATTGTATTTGTCTTTGTTGATTATTTTTCCTTTTGTAAATACTTTCTTTCCCCTATAGTAGTTAATATTTTTTTGAAAAATGTGTCATTATATTCCGAATATAGACTGAATTATGAAAGATGTTTAGAACTTTAGTAAAAGGATATGTTTATTCTAACTATTAAATTATGGTCTTTGAATTCAATGTATGCCACTGGCTTGTTTTTATCACAAGAAACTTTAAAGAGCGAATACTGTGTAATATTTTCAGCAAGCTAAATTACCGTGTACCTAAATTCTCATAAGAAAAGTAGAACTTTTAAAGTTTTAAATAAGTCGTACTACATATATAATTTCCACAATATTGAAGTTATTATTAATTCCCATAAATTTACACAAAAATGTGTTCATAAGAAATTTCTAACTTGGTAAAAACATAAAACAATACAAAGTATAACATAATCAAGGAAAATAGTAAAAATATATGCCATCCTTGAATGGGGAAAAAAATGATTACTTTGTTAAAGCTGAACTTATTACCTTGTAAAAATTACACAACAAATAGAACACAAATTACCAAATTAAAGGATGTAACGCAGTAAGAAGAATTTTTTTGAAGAATGTTTGGCAATTTTGGCCGAATTTTAGCAAAATGGATGCAGTAATCAAATGATTGAAGATTGAACCATTTAAATGACCAAATGAAAAAAAAGTTACAGTGAACGAATTAGGGAAATACCTTGGTTATAATGAGTTCAAGAACCGAAAAAAATTAGAGTAATTCTTAACCATCTTGAGTATACACGAATTATTGGATAATATATGAGGCCAAAACAACCAAAATTTTTACAGAACGGAGTTATGCTTACATGTGATGTAGATGGGATAATTATAAGCAAACCAAAATGAATATATAACTATGTAAATCGTTTTAAAGTACAAAATTAAAAGAGGATGAAGATCATAGAATAGAGAACGTAATTGAAAAGAAAATGGAAGATTGGATGTGGTCTGATAAATACCGAGCACTTAACTGCAAAATCCATTAAAACCTGATGTACTTTCAATTATGTATTAAATGGTTCATTGGTTGTTTTTTAAAACATGTTGCCGTTTCAATTCATATTGGAGGAAGATGAAAAGGTGGAATCATTAAAGTTGTAACATTGAAGTTTATTTCTTTTCATATTTCTGTAACATTGAAGTTATGCATTCAATATTGAAGGAAGATGAAAAGGTGGAAGCATTGAACAATGTGGTGATTGTACATGCACGTGGCTTAGTAAAAAGGATTGAAATAAGGTTATGACACATGGCAAAGTAAAATGCATGATGATTATGTGTCCGCCATGTGTCTTCAAAATAACCTTGCTTACGTGTCCTTAAATTGGAGTTGGTTTTCTTTTTTAAATACTAGGTATTGATTGATTGATGTAGACGATATTTGATCTCGGGTCTTGAAACCACTCTCCGTGATATTACTTGACATCCACATGCATAACTCATTATATACCGGACTTTCTTGTAGTGTTGGATTCTTGAATATATTAGTGGCTTGGTATAGAGCACAAATCATTGTGTTGTTGCATAATTAATTCAGAGTATGTGCAATTTTAGTTAAAGGTTATTATTATGGGGTTTCCATGTAAATTTTTTTCGTATGCAAGTTTTGATTTTTAGGAACTTTTGTGCTGGTATAGTTTTCTCATTCAACAATTCTGTTTCCATTTGAAGTTCGGGCTGAGTGACGGAGATTTTTGCTGCTTTTTGATATTGATTAATGTTTTCATTTATTTGATGCCTATGGTTGCTTTTCTCGGCGTAAGCGCATAACTAGATTGTAATTTCCCGAAAGATTGTGTTCCAATTTTTTAATTTATGGACAAAGTCATTTTGATATGACATGTGACCAGTTGTTGAAGTTTTGTTAGGTTTAGAATTGACGTTTATTATCTATTTATATACTCCCTCCGTCCCTAAAAGATTGTCCCGTATTATTATTTTTCGGGATGTCCCCTTAAGTTTGCCCTATACCTTAAGGTAAAATTTCCCACTTTCTCTCTCCTTTTGGGCTAACTTTACCAACCAATATGCACATTTTACACCCAATTCATAATAAAGTGAATTTTGACTATGGACAATCTTTTAGGGACGGAGGGAGTAGATCTTTTTCATGAAAAGTTTTAAGTCTATCAATCGTGTTCCAAAAAAATGTAGTGTAATGTGGTTGATGAGTGCAATTCATGGCCAAGGTAATTATGGGTATGCTATGCCATTTTGAGATGTGAAGCTTTGCTAGAATCACAACTATCTCTCATTCTCTTGGTATGATGTCCAATTCATGGCCAAGGTAATTATGGGTATGCTATGCCATTTTGAGATGTGGTTGAAAGTGTACAGTTTGGCTGAACTTGCAATTTCTCTTGTTTTGTCAAATTTGTTTATTGATACTTCTTCTCAGTAGCTTTTTGTTAACCCCATATGTTTGTTAGCTTTAATATATCTACAGCATGTATTAAATAAATCTTGTAAAAATACTCTACATCAAATGCACAGGCGAGGCATGGAACAAGAGCCCCTACTAAGAAACGGATCAAGGAAATGGACAGGCTAGCCACTTCGCTGCAAGCACTTGTAGCAAATGCAAAAGAACGCAAATTGTCTTTGGATAACATTCCTGCTTGGGTGTTTGAATGGACCTCTCCGTGGAAGGGAAGGGTAAAGGGAGGAGAATTGATTGTCAAGGGAGAAGAAGAACTCTACGATCTTGGAATTAGGATTCGAGGAAAATATCCAAATCTATTAAATGAGGATTACCACCCTGATGTGCATACAATCAAAGCAACTCAGGTAGGGACTTGGTCTGTTGGTCCCACTCAAGTCTTACATCAGCTTCTTTAACTCATGTAGTCCTGTATAATCTTAGATGGCAGATACTGTTTAGGATATCCAGATTGGAGATTACTACATTAAAGGCTCCACTGTCTTCTTTCAGATTTGTGTCCCCTCTTCTTAACAATGACTTGAAATAACTAGTTATGTTGTTTTCTTCAAAATGGTGCAGGTTCCTCGGGCATCTGCTAGTGCTGTGGCTTTTGCATTGGGGCTGTTCAGTGGGAGAGGAAGCCTTGGGCCTGGAAAACACCGGGCTTTTGCTGTTAGTACTGAAAGTCGTGCTAGTGACTTATTGCTGAGGTTTTTCGATACCTGTCAAAGTTATAAGGTTTACAAAAAAAACTCATTAAACGACTTATAGTGTGCTCCTTAAATTCGCTTGCTTTTCTTGTCTTAGCATGTCACTTCAATTATTCTTTTTCTTGTCCACATTACCTAATGATTCAGCATGGAAACTATCAGGCGAATAATTTATACGTATGCTATTCTTCTAAAATGAAACTGCATCATTGTAAATAAATGTACAAATGCCATTATATGTTGAATTTTGCAAGCTTGATTTGGAACTTTAGCGACTGCTGATTCATTATCTGTACAATAATTTGCCTTAATTTTTGCTTTGTGGATTTCAGAGTTGGTTTGTTTCCTAAAAGTGGGTTTTTCTCGCCAATTCTCAATATATTGCATGCATGTTTTGTCTCTATTGGATGTTTTTCAGGCGAATAATCTATACGTATGCTTTATCCATCTATACTTTTGTTTCGTACTTCGCATCTTTGTTGTAAACAAATGTGCAAATGCCATGATATGTCGAATTTTGCAAGCTTGATTTGGGATTTTCGTGACTGCAGATTCATTATCTGTACAATAATTAGCCTTATGTAAATTATCCTGTATGGATATCACAGAGTTTATTTGTTCAATTGGGTTTTTCTCGCCATGTTCTCAATATATTGCATGTATGTTTTGTCTGTACTGGATTTTTTTTCAGTTAGTTGTAACAAGAATATTTACTATTCCTATATGTTGCTCCTATAGAGTTTCTGTAGCATTCATGTGTATGGTACTTTGGCTGTAGACAGTTTGAAATCCCATGATAGCTAAACTAAGCTTAGTGATGCTTTAAAATGTTGTGGGTTTTTTACCTTGTTCCACTTTCTTTTGGTCTGTATGGTTGTAGAACTACAGGAAAAACGAGGAGCCTGCAGTTGAGAAGCTAAAGGAGCCTATCTTTGATGAAATTACTCGTGATTTGTCGGGGCGCTATGGACTGAATTTCACCCGACAACACATATCTTCTCTCTGGTTTTTATGCAAGCAGGTCTGTGTTCTTGGGAACTTATGATTGAACAAACAAGTAGTACAACTAGTTAGTTGTTTATTCTGTTTATTTGACTACTTTCTTCTGCCACGGCAGGAGGCATCATTACTAGACATAACTAATCAGGCGTGTGGTCTTTTTAATCCGACTGAGGTACGTGGACTAGTAGTTCTCCCATTGTTGCTCCTGCATTCCACCATTAGTTATAATTTTCTACGGCTCTTTGCTTTAGAATGATGCATTGAGTTCCAGAACTATAGGTGGGCACCAAATAAGATTAGACCCACCTAAATGTACGTGTAATTTTTTTAGCAGTGATTAAAGCTTACTTCATAAGGAAGAAGGTATATGCAAATGTTGCTACACTTCTTCCTCGTTTAGCAATTCAGTCTGTGTTGTGTCAATGACAATTTACCTTCTGCATGTGAAAAGCTCTTTTATACTCCCTTCTTTTTATTCTTTATTTAAGGCCTTTGCGCGAGTATTTGGATTAATTTATTATCAACAGTTTACACTAATCCTTATTCCCAACCTCTCATCTTACTTGCTTCTCTCTCTTCAGCTAGTTAATTTGAACTAAGAAAACTCTCTCCCTCTCTCTTCGAGGTGTGAGAGGTTGGAGTATGTGGCTTTCATTGGAACTCCTTTTTCTTTTAATAACTTCTACAATGTTTTTTATTTGTAGCTTTCTCTGCTAGAATGGACAGATGATCTGGAGGCCTTTGTTTTGAAAGGATATGGAAATTCTGTGAACTACCGCATGGGATTGCCTTTGCTTAAAGATGTAGTCGAGTCCATGGAGCTTGCTATCAAGGCTAACGAAGGTACACAAAATTTTGTGGTTTGTATTTTTTTTTTTTTTTGGTTGATGTCTCTTCTGTGTTTGCATTGCCTTCAACAAGAATTAGTGATTTGCTGCATGTTGATGGATATTCCCCTCATTTTAGGTATTTGGTGACTTATAACTTGTGTTGTGTCCTCTACTTAAATTGTCCTTGAAACCATTTACTGCTAAAACCACTATCACCAAACAGAAAATAAAATGTGATATTGGTTTATCATGTACTTTTTTCTGATTATCTCATACAATTCCTGTGCAGATGCTAATACTAGAACTATTAGAATGGTCTCTCCTAGTGTCTAGGCCAATCTGTGATGAATATGCATTACACTTAGTATTACTCCCAAAGTTCTGAATGCTGCAATATTGCCTATTTCTTAAGAGTTTATGATGTTGGATATTTAGCCTTAATATTGATCTTATCTCTGAAACTGTACATTTTCAAGATTAAATTCACTTTGTTATGCCTGTTTTTGTTGCGTTGCTGCGGTAAATATTCTCTCTCTAAGCGTATCTTAAAGTGCTTGATTTGTTTTGCCAGACTTTTGCGGAGAGGTTGTGAAGTTAGGAACTAGTGATGATCTTAAGTTTGAAGTATAAACCTCTAAGGAAACCTGTGTGTTAATCTGGGTGGCGGGAAGAGTTCCCTTGGGCCTATGTGGGATGGTGAATTTGTGGAGCTCACATTTCCAAGTCCATTTTATCTGGACTCGTGCTTGTAATAACGTGTGTTCACATATTCTGCATGTCGTATACTTGCTGTCTTATTTTAGGTCACTAAAAAGGAGATTTTTTTACTAAAACTAAGTGTAGAGTATAGGACGCTCACGTCACCTGTATGTTCAAACTTGTAACGCAGAAGCACTACCCAGTGGGAGTTATGAGAAGGCAAGGCTTCGATTTGCTCATGCAGAAACTGTAGTTCCATTCTCATGTCTGCTTGGTCTATTTCTTCAGGGATCTGGTGAGGATAGAATCTTAAGTTCTTCCCCTACTCCCGACTTTTTTCTTTAGTAATATTTTTCTGTTTTTTCCTTATATTAGTGGTGTCTTAGTTGGTGTTGTTCTTTGAATGTTTTACAGATTATAATCTCATACGTAAGGAAAAACCATTGGAGCTCCCTCCAAAGCCTCCCCAAAGCCGTACTTGGAGGGGAAGTGCCGTGGCTCCATTTGCTGGGAACAACATGCTTGTACTTTACAGTTGTCCAGCCAGAAAGAGCAAGTATTTTGTTCATGTACTGCATAATGAGCATCCAGTACCTTTACCGGTAAGTTTCAGTTGCCCGCAACCAAACTATCCAATACTTGTTTCGTATGATCATTTGTGAGGAATGGGGGGAATGGAATGATTCTCTTGTTTCTCTCTTTCTGTCTCTTGAGAGATGAGGAATGCAAGATCCTCATGATTGTGATTCTTCTTTGAGAAGAGGCTCAAAGTTATACATGCTCTATAAAACATCGATAAACTAATTTAAGTACAACCATACCAGTAGAAACTCAGTTGCAGCAATTGGTTTCTGCAAGGTAAAGGTGTAGGTTCTCTTCTTTTTGTACTCCCCCCTTTTTATTTGTTAATGTTTGTCCTCTCTACTTTTTGTTCGCCACACACTTACCCACTTTTTTTTCTCTCGCTACTTTTATATTCTCCTTAAGAATCGTGTACAACCGCCATGTAAGCAACTAAACAAACTTAAGAATGGAGGGAGTACAAATTTGCATCTTGGTTCTAGAAACTGCAGTCATGCTTATCAGCTTATGTTCTGATTCTTCGTTTTATTTTAAGGGGGTCCATCCTAACATTTGACAATGTTGGTCTGTTTGAACAGGGATGCAACAACTCTGACTTTTGTCCATTCGATGTTTTCAAGGTAATTACTACTACGAAATATGTATGCGATTATCTGTTAGATACCTCCTCACCTCTTTAGTTATGGAATCGCTTTCTTGGTTTTTCAGGAAAGGATACTTGAGCCTCATATGAAAGACGATTACCAGGCTATCTGCACGGTGAAGGATGTCGTGCCACAGAGTAAGTTATCATCGCTGTTTGGTTGGCTATTCTCCTGGCAGAGTGATGAAATGGAGTCTGACATGGTCGATTTATAAGTGGGCCCCATCCTAAACATAGATAGGGATTCTGCTTGATTCATACTATACTTGGTCTGAGCAAGCCATCACTTGATTTTCAGCTGCATGGATTCGTATAACAAAGTTCGTTTTTGGTTGATTGTTCTGTACTGATTTTGCAAACCACGAATATGGAAGCAACTCTTAGATCAGAAACTTCATCATGCAGGACTGACAGGGAGAAGACTGTAAAGTTGGTCTTAATGTTAGAGTTCAATTCTTCTTCTCTCACGAATAGGGTGACCCGGTGAAAAGTAATGGAATGGACTTTACTGATGCTAGCTGTATTTGTACTTTTTTTTTCTCCTCCTGTTTCAGTAAATCCTCTTTACCGAAGAATGGAATGTTCACTTGTTTACTGCAAACATAATTGTTTTTCGCTGTGTCCAATGCATTGAAGTGGAAACACTGAAGCACATTAGATGCACTCTGTGCATCGTGTACCCTCTCACATTTTCTCGTTACATGTGAAGAGAAAACGTCGTAAGGACCACAAATGCGATAAAAATATCCTTGGATGCACAGTGCATCCAGGTTTTCAGGAAGATGACTCACTTGAAAAAAAAAAAAAACATTTAGAAATGGGTTGAAGCTCAGAAGTTTAGAAACAATCGACTTTAAATTGTTTGAGCACTTTATTTGCTATTACTATTTGCAAGAATTTAATTTACTGCCTAAGCAATAATACATCAGTGACAAGGTTAAAGAGATCTTAAATGAGTTTATTCTAATTTTAATATGTTTGCACATAATACGCAGCTGAAAACTCGAAACTCCAGCAAAACTACACAGGTCGATTCCTGCTGTTTCTCCCTTCAATGGCTGGTTAAAAAATGTGAAAATTCCAGCTCTAATATTGCTTCTTGAACCGGGCAGAACAGACGGTGTACAACACTATAGTCAGAGACATGTTGAATAGCAAGTATATTTGTTCTATATTTACTCCCATCAGATCACCAGAAAGAATCATCTGGGAAATCAGTATTTTCAACATCGACAAAATTCAATTGGTGACCAGCAGGGTCACCTAGATGATTACAGTAAAATAACCGTTACAGCACATTCAGGGGAAATGGATGGTGTTAGAGCAACAAAATCTAGAGATCATTTTCAGCTTCCTCCGTAAGCGCTGCTGCTGCTGCTGCCTCTGGTAAAATGTGTAATAATTTACAGGTAAGGGGCTTTGTTGCCAGTTTCAAAGGAGTGGTACTTGATGCTCTCTCCAAATACTCAGTTTAGAGTCCAAGTAGCTTGGGCACGTGCCTCTCTAAAGTCTCTAGTATCGAGAATTCTCCTCTTTGGATGAACTTAATGACAATATTATCCAGTGCTCCGGTCATGAATAGTTCGGCAGATATATTTCTGTAGACATGTAAATAATGAGTCAATTTTGTTTGGCAGTTTATACAGTAAGATTGATGAATTAAAATGTAATACTTAGTATGTATTTTCATATCTGTGCTCCATTTAATGAAAGGAGCCAAAAACTTAATAAGCAGAACATTTTGAAAAATGAAACAGGACAATTATAAGCTGCAGAACTCGATCACATGAGTGGAGACTGTCACCATACTGTATAGTTTCTAGTTTCTAGAAACTGATTTAACATCTCAAGACACAACTAACAAGAAGGGTTTTCTTGAACTCAGCAAATAAAAGTGCGGAGTATTGTTGAACAAGATTGAGATTTTTATGGCAAAGAATAAACTATATAATCCTCATCCCACCATATGTTGTGAATTAATCAACTCTCTTTCTATTAATCTTGGTAAGAAACAAAATTATATCATCGAGTTATTGGATATATGAATAAGAATAAGATGTATTAAGAAGATACTTTTAAGGGAAACATTACACAAGAAGAAGAAGAAAAACAGGTGAGATGTACTATCAGCTAATTTGTCTAGATTGGCTTTGTCAATAAATTACAGTATAATGTTTACTAAAAACCTTCAAGAAAGAATGATATTATATATTAGGATGGGGGAAACAGGAAATCAAACTCTAGTAACGTATAGAAGATTAGGTTTATCAAAAAAATAGAGAGCATACCAGGATTTCTGGAGATCTAAACCTTCACCACCCCATCGGCAACAGAAGACATTAGATCCTCTCGGGATGCTGACCTTCTACTTTGGAGACGCATTTGACTTCTATGAGGACTCCACATGGCACCCATGCCATTGTTGTCAAATTGCATTTGTCCTAAACTACCTGATGAAGGACTGTGTGAAACTCCACTGACTGCTGAATATAGAGAAGAATCACTGAGCTGAATGTTGCTTCCACCAAACCATTGTCCAATGCCAAGCGATCTTTCTTGATCACCAACAGCTGTTGGACTCAGTGGCATTTTCACTCTTGCATCCCCTGAAAAACACCAGATTTCTTCTCATCATTTGGTAAGACAAAAGTTTACTCGACAGAGCACAACATTGAAAGCTACTCATACTAAGTCCTAACCAAAAGATGCATGCAAGTAAGCAAACCCAATGCTTTGTCTGCCACTTTATTGTATATTCATTCAGCATATAATAGCATTTTTTGGTGAAAAAATCAGCTTAGTGCCACAAGCAACTATCTGTTATCTCTATGGTAATAGCTAGCCCACAGCAAAAAGGAGGTTATCTTGACAACTGTGCTAAAATGTGAATCAACATTTCAGATATATACAATCAAGTATTTCTCTTAATTGGAGGTGGTATGATAGTACAAAAGATAAATAAATATAACTGCAGTATCTATCATAGACTCAAATGACATCTTCAATATTCCAATCCATCATATTGGTCACAAGACTTGCAACCGGACTAGCTGATAGTTGTTCTTTCACAACATGAAAAGAAAAGGAAGCTTTGAGACCTTACCTGAACTTATAGGGCTCCAACGCTGGAACCGGAAAGGTGATGTAATATTGAGCACTGTTGCTGGTGCACTATTATGCCGGAAGATAGGAAGATGTGCTCTGCGGAAAAATCTAGGCAGCCAATTTCCAGCACACGACAATGCGCAAACCAACAAAATTGATGATATCAACAGAATAACAAAAATTATGACAGGATCTATCTTCATTTCAAACAGCTGAAGTGTGTGAATCTCTGTTCTCGTTGCAAATGCCTTCCCAGCTTCAACTAGGGCAACTCCTTGTGTCCATGTGGTACCACCAGAAGCAATCATGATCTGGCCATCAGTTATGTGCAAGCCTTCCCTCAACAATGAAACTATGTAGGGTGCCCTAAAGCAGTACTGTTCAATGAAGGGTTGCGGAGGAACACTTTTATATGCAACGTCCCAAGTTTTACCACAATACTGGTGCCCCTTCTCTAATACATCATCAAGGGTTGCTTCTGAACTCAAGTTAAAAAAACGGTAGACAACAAAGAAACCAGACATTGCAAAAAACTGACCACGGGGATGTGGAAGGTCTTCAGACAGAGCACATGGTTGCACTTCACAATCAATTCCGGGGCTAAAATCAGACCATTCTGACAAATTGACAGCGACCTTTGCAACTGCACTGCACTCTGCCCAATTTGGAGAGCCAATGAGCCAAACAGGCACTCCAGGTTTGCCTCCTTTGCCAAGGTCTTTCTCTCTATAACGAGGACTCCCAGCCTCAGGGTTTAGGGAAGCACATTGGGAGCAGAAGTATTCACTTTTATATCCAGATTGTAAGCAAGGATGCTTAATTTCAACATTTCCATGAACTAAATCTTCCATACTCACTTTTGGCATCCCTTTAAGAAGATGAACAACAGATTTGTCAAAGGCATCATTCAATCCATACCCTGACAGAGAATAGGCACTGAGATGATGATTCACTGGTCCAATGCTCAGGTTTAAGTTAGTTTTGTTCTGAACAGGTTCCTTGCCTTCAAATGTTACTTGCAGTGATGAACCACCTAAGTCAAGGGCACCAAAAGTAGGCTTCTTTGGAATGGCCCCTAGGACACCTGTTTCATAATTCAGAGCTATCCAGCCATAATAAGCTTCCTCCATGCCACTGATAATTTTAATCCATTCCCTTTGAGACACAAAAGGGGAATTTTTCAGTATAGACCAGGCATGATTAAGAAGCCAATCAGAGTCGGGTGTTGGCAGCCTACGGACACCAGCAGTAGCATAAAGGAAAAGGGGAGTAGTCTTATGCGAATTCTTTGGGATCTGCTTCTCTGCCCACCGTAGAAGTGGCTTTATTGCAGTCTTCAAACCACTTGAGTTACGTACCAATTTATCAAGCCCCGGCTCAGTCTCCATACGGTTATAAGCTCGTCCACTCTGTCCCTTTGGCTTTCTAAGTCCCCCAGAATATGATGTCAAAACAATGGGAAGATTACCATTTTTCTTGTGAGCAACAGACGCTTCATATATGTATACCCGAGTCCCAGTGCTCCCACAATCAAGCACAACATAGAACTTGGAAGGTCCACCAGACCACAAAGAATAAAGAAATTGACCAAGTATAAACAAAAGGAAACCAAAGAAAAGAAGGCAAAGGAGGCTCATCAATATTCTAGTCCATTTCTTACGTGTAAATGGAATGACTTGAGGCACTTTATCCTTCGAGAAACTAGGGCTGGAAACATCTTTACGAAATGGATGAGGAGGCTTCGCATTGATGACATCAATCCCACCATTTTGTTCGCCACCTTCGGGATCTACTCGACGATATTGAGAAAAATCTTGTAATGATGAAGACAGCCTCATGTTGTTCATCTGCCCAGTGCTGCTAAAGCTAAATCCATTGGCAGAACCTTTTGGAGGTGATAATCCAGCTTGGATGTATGGTATGGAGGAAGAGTGCCGCATGGATGGACGATTTGTTGCAGATGATATGATTTCTGAGATTTTGCTAAAAACCATGGTTTTCTTAGAATTTAGGAATATTCATCTGTCTCCTGGCAACACATTTGTATCAAGTGCTACTGCCAGAAAACAGTATGTTCAGGTACACTTATCCAGATCAGATACTACCAATTCAGGAATCCTGCAAACAAGATGATATCAAAATCGTGTCAGAAATATAACTTCAAGCTTCCAACAGATAACTATGTGTTGTCTAGCTTGAAGGAAACGAAGACTAATCAATCAAACACCAGTCATTCTAATATTTCTAAATCTGTACTTTAAGGGAAATTCCTATTATGTTCAGGCATCTTGCAACAAAACATTGGAAACATGAGGAAATGCCTAAGAAAATACTAATTCTTAGAAACAATACATCTGAGATAGGGAAGAGAAAGATTCATGTTATCCTTTATTAACATTTATAAAGAGAATATAGGTAAATGATATAGAGATAAATATGTTCAACGACTCAACGTGCCTCACCAACTTGGCTATGCCCAAAGAGTCATACACAAGCATAAAAATTTCATTATTATTGAAGATCTTACTGCTTACAGGGAGAGGAAAACGGAAAAAAACCAATTAGTATTCTGGAAGGAGCATATATAGCATGTTGGTGCAGGTAACATATACACCCTGCCATTACTAACCACGATAGACCCCCACGGTGACGGGCCAGAACCCCCAAATGTAGGTTGGGTAATTGGCTAATTGATCGGTTAGAACTCACGGCATTACAGAACCCCTTATGACAGTCTAAAAACTATGAATAAATGACACATTCATACAGATTATAAATAGTTGAATTCTAACACGAATCAAATCAAGTTCACATGTCAGCGATATAGAACATGTAAGTCACTCTTTTCAGGTCCAAATAAACCCCTACTAACCACCTTGATATTTCTTGATGTATACACTAAGATCAATACCACAATATGTAGAGAACGATACCAAGCTAAAGTAGCTAACACACCCAACTCCAACAATTAATTCCCAACAACAGCCGGGCATTCATATAATTACTGGCGGATTCGAGGAGTAGAAGACCTATGCATTCTTATCCCTAATTAACCTGTAGAGATCAGTAGCTATACTGTTTCCTAGATACTCAGGAGATATGCCAAAAATAATCACAAGTGTTCTTCTCTTCTTCATTCATTAAGCCATCAATATTAATATTTATATACATTAGAGTCCTATAGTCCTATTATACTAAGCATACTACTAAGCCTAATACAAGTTGGACTAGATTTCTAATGCTTCCACAAGTCTATCTCAACATCCCCTCAAGTTGGAGCACGAAGTTCTCGAATACCCATCTTGCTCGGTAAAAACTCAAATTGAGCTCCACCCAAAGCTTTCCTGAAAATGTAAGCTAACTGCACCTTTGTAGACACATAGGAAGGTGCAAATGTACCATCCTTGATAGCATTATAATTCTATCTCAACAAGTTAATTTTTGAGGGAGAAGTAATCCAGGGTTAACTCCCAGTTCCCAAATTCTCCAATAAACCAAAATCTGTTAACCCTTCACGACGGGAGTCACAAAAGGCAGTGATGTAAACGGAATTCGATCCCAGGATTTCGATATCAAAATGCCTGTTTCAAATACAAATCAAATCTTTCTCCCTCAACTAAGCAGAAGTTGGCATCTCAAATTTGATTACCAATACATTCCACAAAATACAGAACAATTAGATTATCAGCAACCCAAGAAATACCAACATCACAAAATCACCCAATTCCACTACAAAAAAACCTCCACAAAAATCAAACTACAAATACATACATACATCAAAACAACTGAAACGAGAGAAACCCAAATCTATGAAATCTTATTACAATGTAAATCAAACACTAACCTCCAAAAAAACGCGGATTTTCCTCAAACTGTGGGCAGATCAAAGAGTAGTAATCTCTGCTTCACTCTACCCTTTTCCTTGAAATCGGGAATTTGGGTTTTACAATGCTAAAAGCGTGAAAAATGGAGAGAGGAAAACAGTTGGGTAAGGAAGAAATAGTGAAGAGTCATGTAATGTAATGTAATGGGGGCAGAACAATTAACAGTGAAATTTCTCTTCTTTCTTTCTGGGTTTCTCTCTCCTCTTTTCTGCTGGTGTGATCTGATCTCCGAGTTTCAGGAAGATCCAACGGAAGCAACCCCCAGAATTTTTTTTTGTATTTTTAATTTTATTTTTGGGTATTTTCTGTGTGGGAATTTTTGTGCGGAAAAAGGCAGGAGAAAGAGGAAGAGGTGTGGTAGTATATGAACGTGTGAGATTTAAAGTCAAAATCACAGAAATAAATTGGAGGAAAGAAATTATAAATTTTATGAGCCAAATCTAGAATTTCCAAATTGATTTTGGAAATGGGAGATTTATGATTATTACGTTCATAATTATCAAGTTTATAGGTGTAATCTTGAGTGATTAGGGAGTTATAAATGGTGGTGATTTGGTTGGAATCTGTTATATTACGAAAAATTAAATTTTTAATGTTCTACTAGGATAAATATTTCAATTTATACACAACCCAGATATCTTACACTAAGTTTTCTTATTTTCATAGAAGTATCTATCACATACTCCGTATATCATATGACTAATTTATAACATAACTCTATCAAATACCCCGTATGATATTTTATTAAGTAGGATAATTGACATTATTAATCAAATTCGATTTTATATGTGAGTACTTTTATCTTATTTTATTTTATTTTATTTTATTTTAAGGGAAAATATATTACTTATATCAACATCTATATTAGTGTATTAGAGTAGAACGTAAGTTTCAATTGTTCCATCAAGGATTGGGGTGTACTAAGTCAATTACAATGTTTGGCTAATGTCATTTCAATGTGGTATTGTACCCAAATATATACTAAGAAACAGTCATAACCCAAGAATTATATCACTATGCACAATGTGAAGATATGCATGGCCGGCAAGGTCAACACCCAGTTATAAGTACTCCCTCCGTTTCTAAATAAGTGTCCAGTTCTCATAAATAGCGTTTCTTTATAAGTGTCCACTTTTTATTTTTGGACATACACCTTTCCCACTTTTCTATACATTTTTCCCACTTTTCCACGCACTTTTCCCACTTTTCTATAAATCATTATTACTTTTTCTTACACATTCTACACTTTTACCATTTTTCAATCACCACATCCACTTTTTTATATACTCCCTCCGTCTCTTTTTGTTTTTTACGTTTCCTTTTTTCAAAAATTCTTATTTACATGAGGTGTACGATAAATATTGTACACCGAAATTAAAGTTGACGTAAAATGTTTAAAAGTCACCATTATATATGTAAAAGTTATCTACTTTTTAGTAATAAAAATTTTCGTTTTAATAAAAAATATTTATTCAAAATCACTAATAATGTATAAAATTAATCATTTAACACTTTAAAATGTTTATCTATTAACTTTTATTGTAATAGTATAAAAGTTAGAGAAAACTGAGTAAAAGTTAGAGAAAACTGAATTAAAGTTATATTGGTGCACAATAAATTTATTGTACAACTTGTGCACACAAGACCTTTTGTCATTTTTTGGTGTTTCAAAATGTTCTTTACATTTCCTTTTATATTATCACATAAATGATTTAATATTCTATCAAAATTTGTACCCAATTATTATATTAACCAATTAAATCAATTGAGTCATTTAATCCCTCACACTTTTCCATAAAGACATTTACTTTTTCTCATTTTCCCCATATCAGAATTTTGATAAGAGTGAAAACATTATAAATAAACGTTATTTTCCTCGTTTACATGAAAAACTTAGAAGAATCTCAATGCACATTAATTAATCGTTAAAACGCGTGCAAAATACCAAACGTAAAAAACAAAAAGAGGCGGAGGGAGTACTTTATTAATAAACAATTATCTACTTTTTTCTTTCCCAAAAAAAAAACATTCTCAATCATTACCTCTTACACACAATTCAGTTTTATTAAATCCCGCGTAAATGTCCAAAGTGGACACTTATTTAGGAACGGAGGAAGTAATTCTTTGCCTAGAAATATCTCTTGTCATAAGCGAATGATTTTTTACCGAGGTCATTTGATTACGGTACTTAATATAATGGGTTATCATCCTATCACAACATTTAAAGCGGATGGGTTAAAATGTAATGGAGTATTGTTCTGAATTAATTCGGAAAGTTTGCTTATTTTGAGCAGATCGACTAAAAATTGACTATTTTAACATAACTAACTTATGAGCCCGTTCAATGAACAGACAATTATATAGTGGTTGTTAAACGCTTTTTAAAGTGCTAATTTTGTTGAAAGTTTGTGATTTTAGTGGGAATATATGAAATTTAAAAGTTGAAAAAAAAATGAATTCAATGGTGAATTGATATTGAATGAGAAAGATGAAGTTGAAGAGGTGTTGAAGTTGTAAAATATTTCGTATAACAAATAACTAAAGAAAAATTGGAAAAAAAAGAACAAATTAATGGATGAAAGATGGGGATGACACATGTCATCTAATAATCTATGATGAGTATTATTCCATAATATAAGATGATCAAATTGACATTTATTAAATGAGTATGGAATTGACTTGTTAGGTAATGTATTTAATCAAGTCTTTCATAGTGTGTTCCGAACGAGTAAAAAAGTCTATTTTGTTTCTTAGAAACACCAAATTGGAAATGGAAGCTAAAATGTCTTAATCATCCCATCAATTTTAAGTACTATTCATAATACAAGTAATATTCAAGTAGCATTTAATAAATGCTTTGTTTGAATTGGGGCTAATTTTGCCAAAATGGTCCCATTTGGAAAAGAAAAGTTGACTTGTCCTCTTGAGCCTAGCTAGTGACACGAAATTGTTGATAACTAAGATTATCAAATTAGGATAAGCTAAACACTTTGATAATATAGGATTTGATGTGAAGAAACAAAAATATTGATTTAATTGATTTAAAGTTTATTGGTCACTTGTACATGCATGTCGGCAATTTTTAGATACAATGATTTGTACGGAGTATGTTGTGCATGGTATAACGAACGCGAGTTTGAATCTTCTATGTCATAATTCATGGATTACTTGTGTATCATTTTTTCATTGGTTGGTATTAATATAATTTCAGATATGAAAATAAAATTAAGTGGATGACACACAATCGTTACAAATTGTGGAATAGAGGATTTCGATTCAATCAAGACTATTTATTTACATGTATGTTTACCTATTGTATCGTGGTACAACCAAAATTATTTCTTTGCATATGTGCATGTATCAGGTGAATAAATAGACGTCAAAATGATATTTGGTTGTACCTTATTATTTTCTGCTCCAATTATAACGGTTATGGTGAAAATCTACTCGGTCTTATTTGTAAGAAATAAAATTAAAAAACGGGTTTTTTCATATATTATAGGGAAAAAAAATAGGGAATTCGAAAATGTAAAAATAACTGCGTCTGCCGGGAGTCGAACCCGGGTCTATTGCTTGGAAGGCAATTATCCTAACCGTTGGACTACAGACGCTTAGTTGATTAATTTAACTTCTTATATTTATATAAACTCAGCCTCCACCAACTTTGGAAAGCACCTTAAATACGAAGTACTTCGTAGTAGATTAGTACTCCGTAGGTCATATAGTATACGAAAAGTGTCTTGGATTTTTCGTCTCGTTGAGTTAATCCAATAGGCGATAGCTTATTATATTAAGGTATAGTTTGTCTTTCTCCTTTTAAAGAGTTTTATTTTTTTTACGCAAAGAAGAAGATATTATATTATATTAAATATGAAAGCACAGTCCAAACTTTACAAAAGCTACGGGTAAGACACCAAAAACTTGCAGCCCGTAATAGCAAAACCTTTTAAAGAGTTATAGAAAGATTTTTTCGGTTGGGTTTGAGGGGATGGTGTTTGTATAGTTTTTTTATCAGTATTTTTTGTGTAGTCACTTTTCTAACCATTTTTTTTTCTATTAAAAAGAAGTCTACTGAGAATTTATGTTAGACTTTTAGTTTGTTTTTTTGGGAAAATTATTTCATTAATAAAGAGTCATACAATATCTACGAGAAAAATATAGATCTGACGAATACTTCACATGATAAATTGAATTAAATAGTTTAATAGATCTAGCACTGTAGAACGCAATGGCGGATCTATGAATTTGAGAATGGGGGTACCAAATTAGACTAAAAAAACTCTACACTAAGGCGCAATTTATTTATTTTACAACTAAAACTTGAGTCATTAATTCATTCCACTATCTAATTTTAATTTTATACTTCGTAGTGTGTGCTCATTCTCTAATAACGATGTACATAATAAACTAAATAATAATAACAAGACTATTAATAATTTAATTAACAGTTAAGCTTTTTATAAGCTTATTAACTAATGCGTAATTTTTTATTTAAGTTATGACTATAATAGGAAGTATATGCTAAAACATGCATACACTTATCAATTAATTTAACTAGTTCAAATAATAAATTGTATTAATTTTATATATAAATATATATATATATATATATATATATATATATATATATATATATATATATATATATATATATATATTATATATACGGGTACGAATTTTTTTAAAATAAATAATTAATATTTATTTCATACGTTTCAAATGACCGTTCTCTTATTGTTTAAATCAATACCTCAATACCTAGTATTTAAAAAGCATAACTATCACCATTTCAATGACACATAGGCAATACTATTTTGATGACACGTATTTCGATCTTATTAATATTTCTATTTACTTTTTGTTATAAAAAAATAATGGTCATTCATTATTCTACTTTATTGTCATTAGTTATTACGTAGTATACTACTAATCTCCGTCTCTTTAATTTACTAGAATTGTACTGCATCCATCCCATATTTATAGTATTATTTGACTAAAAACACGGGTTTTAAGAAAATTGTAATATAGTACACGGAAATTTAGAATATAGTACATTGATAATTGATTTGTATGAGAAAGTGAAATATACTACATGGATAAAGGAATATAGTACATGAAGAAGTTGTGTTGGGTTTTCGATGTATTTTTAATTAATATAGTACATGGGAAAATGGAAAACTTAATGGCCAGAAATAGAAACATGATTATAATTTTGGGGCGCTTAAAATAGAATCAGGACTACAAAAACGGGATGGAGGGATTACCAAAAATTAGGATCGATACTCAACTTGATTATGCCTAAACTACCGTCCCCTACTTCATTTTCCCCATTCTTCACCTTCCTTTTAACTCTCCAAGCTTAATTATTTTCAATGCCAATTTAATTCAATCCCCAAATCTTCTCCCCTTCTCTTGTAGCATTAATTCAAAATTTAACCTCACTAATAGACTTTTTGACTAATCCGTTTTGAAACGGTAGGAGATTATAGGGTGTTTTGATTCAACATTTCTATTGTTTATTTTCATGCATGCAATTCAAGCTGTAATACCACCTCCTCCCCCCCCCCCCCCCCCCCCCCCGCCCTATCTCTCTCTAAGCATGTTGTTCTTGATTTTTCTTAAGCACATTGGAAGTATGTTGTTTTTATTTTTCTTGCTTAATTAGTTGCAATTCATTTTGCAGAGAAGGATAATCTTATAATGTATGGTTTCCACGCAAATGATTAAAAGGTGGGTAAATCGTCATCGACATTTTGAGACTTTTAGGTGAGTTTTATTTGTATATTTTTGTTGTTAGGGGAACTTACAATTAGTTTTAGTTCTCCTATAAGAAAAGTTTTGTCAGTATAGTTCAATAGTTAGACTTTGTTAAGTATTTCCCTTAATTGGATAACATGAGTATAGTCGTAAACTGTAGCAGTTGCAAATTTTTTTGGTCTTTGTACAAATGATATGTTATTGGTGGTAATAAGTGATTTAAAGTGGATCTATTTTTTCAGGGAAGATGAACATAAGCAGAAAAATGTAATGATTAAAAAGACAAGACTTCATATGTTAAAGTTTTAATTATTGTCATTTGGTTTAAACACCTTCTAACACCTACTTAAGAACAACATAACTTCTAAATTCCATTACTCGACCAACATATATAGACGAACGGGCCCAAAAACTAGTTGAATATTAAAGGTATGCCTGATGCGTTATCGAATTTAAGAGACAAGTTGTTCCAAATTGTTTAGTATTAATTATTAGAAACATTTCCCTGTTTGATATTACTTGTCTTATGTTATTTAGTGTAATATAAGAGATCGATTTTTTTAGAAGACATGTCGCTTAACTTTGCCGTTTTTTCCCCTTTTTTTGAGAATAGGGGTACATTGTACCCCCATGCATGTACCCTCCTAGATCCGCTCCTGGTAGAACGTCTCTCGTATATAATGTTGGAACATGCAGCCTTCTTAGAGTTGAGAGAGCGATGATGATTTCCACTGGATTCATCTGAATGTAATTGAAAAATCAATTCTATTGCGATCCCGTATAAAATTTTACCGACGAACCAATTCTACAATCCACCACGAGAGAACGACAAACCAAACATAATAAAACTAACTCCACCATAAAGAGACTAAATTGTTGAATAATGGCAATTAAAATTCGAATACAATTTCATATATGAAGTACATTAAGTTTCAGCGTGATTCCCTTTTTGCAATTCCCGTGCTTATTGAATAATGCTCTAATTAACAGGTGACCCCGAACGTAAGAACCTTCATATATATAATATTGAAAACACATGTTTAGGTATTACGAATATAATTCACAATATATGTATAATCCATCCTGTAAAAAGGGTGAAATACAATGTTAGTAGCATCCTAGATTCTTAACTCCTAAGATACTAACTACCATGCATTTTTGGATTAGGATAAAAAAGAAGCACACATTTACATTTGCATCAATTATGTATTTTTCAAGGGACAAATAACATATGGTGATAATATAAAGGAGGAATACACCTTCATATCACAAACCGTTTAAGTTATTTTAGGAGATGATATGACTACATGAGTCACCAACTCTTTTCGCCCTGATAGTTTAGATGTATCTTCTAAATATCAACAAGTAGGTTAGTGAAAAAAACATCCATCAAAAAGGTATTATATTATAAAATACCAATATAGAAGTATATTTAAGGTTTTTATTTAAAAATGCGTCTGCCGGGAGTCGAACCCGGGTCTATTGCTTGGAAGGCAATTATCCTAACCGTTGGACTACAGACGCTAGCTTGTTGTTCACTCTTATATTATACAAAATAAGATAAGTGTAGGCCTCCACATTATATGGACTTGGGCTGCGACCCGGCGAGCTCGTGAATCGTTGATTGTTTTTGGCCCTGTTCGGCAAAAGTAGCGGTAGCGGGTAGCGGGTAGCGGGTAGCGGGTAGCGGTTCAGTAGCGGGTAACGGTTGGAGTAGCGGGTAGCGGTCAATAGTAGCGGGTAACGGTTAGGTGTCAAAGGTAGCGGGTAACTGATATGAATGTTCGGTAAAAGTAGCGGTTGATATTATAAAATAAAATAAAAGGTGAAATATTATTTAAAACTTTATTATAAATTTGTCAAACGCTACCCGCTACCTTAAACGCTACTAATTTTAACGTTTGATAAAAGCTACTCAACCGCTACCTCTACCGCTAACCGCTACCTAAATCGCTACCTCGCCAAACACTTACAAATTTTACAAGTAGCGTCTTGACTCGGTCAAAACTCTACCCGCTACCTCAAAAGCTACCGCCGAACACGCCCTTTGCCTAACCCCTAACTGCTGTAAAAAAAAAAAAAAAAAAGCCCAAAACGACGCGTTAGTATCGTTTGTTCTTTATTGTTGTACTGTTTGTTATTTCATATTGTTTTTTAAATTTATCATAAAATTGTTAATAATTATTGGGACAAATTGCTTTTTACTACCTAAAAAAAATTGAAAATTTGTTTTTTACCACCTAAAATAACAAAACTTGTATTTTACCACCTAAAAAATGAGTAAAAGTTATTTTTTACAACCTAAACAAAACTTTTCGATCTTCTGCTTTGGTACCTTTTTTACTTCTGCTTTGCTATCTTCTGTTTTGACAAGACTTTTACGCACCCAAAAAACGAGTCACAGTCTATTAGAATCACAAACATCTTCAATGGGTATTGGAATATGACCACGAACTATCAAGGCCTGAATTCACTATCAAATGAAGGATACCGGGATTTGGTGAAAAGTTTCTTCAATGGGTCTGTTGTACCTGATACTGTCATATTCAATTTAGTTTACACGATGAGATTCATTGGCATAACGTTAGGGGTTTTATTCGCGGAGCAAAAGATGCAGCTTCATTCTGGAAAGAGATTATGGATGGGGTGAAGAAGAGGGGTTTAGCAGTATCAAATTTCATCTTCAGGTCAACAATCACTACAGGAGGATGTGCTCGAGTTCTTTCATTCAATCCTAGTAAAATGGAGGTGTTTAACGGCATCCTTCTGGAAAAATTGAAGGCAACCGGTTTGGTTATAGGGGTTATAGATGATTTTGACATGACGTGGGCATGGCATTTCGACAACAGGTGCAAAGATGGTGTGAACCTTTGGGAGAAGCAAAGCAGATAGAGATTAAGCATAGCCAATGCAAAGCAGTAGCCATAATAGATGTCAAGTCGAAGCAACTCGCATGAGTAATTGCCTCACGTAACAGTTTCTTCAATTTTTTCAATTTTAGGTGGTAAAAAATAACTTTTATTTTATTTTTAGGTGGTAAAATACAAGTTTTGTTTTTTAGGTGGTAAAAAACAAATTTTCGATTTTTAGGTGGTAAAAACAATTTGTCCTAATTATTTTATTGTTTGTTCTTTCTTCTGGAATTTTATGTTCTTTTTATATTGTTTATTGTTTTTTTGGTTGAATTAATTGTTCTTTCTTGTTTATTTGTTTGTTCATAATAATCATCTCGTTAATTAATATTCATAATGAAAGTAAGTTTTTCATTGATCTTTTACGTTTTTACAAGCGTGTGTATTGTTTGTTCTTTCTTTTGGTATTGTTTGTTACGTTCTTTCTTGTTATACTGTTTGTTCTTTCATGGTTTTTTTAAAAATTAATCATAAAATTGTTGATAATTGTTGCATTGTTTGATCTTTATTCTGGAATTTTATGTTCTTTTTTATATTGTTTGTTCTTTTTTGTTGAATTGGTTTTTCTTTTTTGTTTATTTGTTTGTTCATAATAATCATCTGGTTAATATTCATAATGAAATTGTTCATACCTTTTGTATTCTTTGTTCTTTCTTGTTCTATTAGTGAACATCTTTTAAACCCTTGTTCTTTCTTTTTAACCTATTTGGTTTTTTTTTTGCATGCTCATCATTATCAAATTAGTAAATGTTCATTTTTAATTAGTTGTGATCATCATATCAAATTACTTACTATTTTCATTTTCCAATGAACAAATTGAAACCGTGAAAGTCAAATATTGTGTTCAAATTACACTTTATACACACATTCAAAAGTACAAGAACTCGAGACTACATCAAAAACAATAAGTGAATGATTTCTACCAATATCTTGTAATTTAAGTACAATTTTACACATGCAATGCCTACAATGTTCATTTTTTTGGTAAAATTTGTTATTTGACATGTTTTTTGGTAAAATTTGTTATTTGACATGTTATAAATATATATGTTCAAAGTAATAACACAATAATGCAATAACTAAGTTCATTTTAAAATTAGTAGCTACTCATTTCACAATCAGTAGATAAATGTTCAATTTTTCTAAATTGGTTGAATAAATAAGATAAACTGGTCAAATAATTAGATAAATGTTCATATTCGAATGAGTAGATAAATGTTCATTTCCAAATAAATAAATAAATGTTCATTTCCAAAACAACAAAATTTCATTTCCAAAATAGTGAATGTTCAATTCCAAATAAATAAATAATTTTCATTTTTGAAATAGTAAATGTTCATTTTAGATGGGGATACAACCAGCTCTGTGCCTCTCTCTATACCTGAGTACAACTAAAAATTTGCAGATTATAAAGACCTTTTAATATTCAAACTCTTTAGGCCTGTTGGTGTGATCGTAGTCTGTTGTTAATTATTATAGCTTGTTAAATCTGGTTTGAAGATTATTCTCCCGATAAAAACGATATTGTAACACCAAGCCCGTCTAGCTCAGTTGGTAGAGCGCAAGGCTCTTAACCTTGTGGTCGTGGGTTCGAGCCCCACGGTGGGCGTTGTTTTTATTTGTTAAATATTACAATAATTGTTAATATGTTAATTGTGAGGCTAAAAACAACAAACGTCAGTGTGTCCGAGTGGTTAAGGAGACAGACTCGAAATCTGTTGGGCTATGCCTGCGCAGGTTCGAATCCTGCCGCTGACGGTCTTTTCCTTTATTTTATTCCTTTTAAAACAGTTCTCACCTTGAAAATTTATTCCTTCACTGCTCACCTTGAAAATGGTTCCATGGAAAAATGAGCTACCTGAATCAGATATAAACTCGTTTTTCTTTGTACTCCCTCCGTTTTTTTATTTTATTTACGTTTGATCTTTTGCACATTTATTAACGTCTAATAAATGTGCATTGAGATTCTATTATTTTTTTAAAAACAAGAAAAATTACGTTTATTTATAATATTTTCACTGTTATAAAAAATCTGATATTGGGAAAATTAGAAAAATTTAATGTCCCAATAAAAAAGTGTGAGAAATTAAATGACCCAATGAATTTGATTGGTTAAAATAATTATGGGGCACACAGTTTGATAGATTATTAATATATAAAAGGGAATGTAAAGAACATTTTGAAACACCCAAAAAGGAAAACGTAAATAACAAAAAGAAACGGAGGGAGTAGTTTATTTATCAAGTATTTTTGAAATGGACGATGATATAGGTCACAAGTTGCGACAACAAAATGTTGTCGCAATCTTACATGTCGGCATTTCATTGGTACAAATAAGCACCATGTAGGCTACACGTTATCAATTTATTTTTACTATGAAAATATATAAATAAGGCAATCGATACAAAGAAGGAAACATATATTTATTGTATTCGTAGTAAATATATGTTTCCTTTTATCTCATAAATTACAAATTAAAAAAATAAAAATTGTAATCGAATAATATATTTTTGAGCAATTAAAAAAATACTTTAATTTAATTTAAAAAATACATCAATTTAGTTTAAAAATACACTCATTTATAATCTAATAATATATTTTACGTAAATAAATATTCATAATTATACATTACTTTAAAATGTTATTTTAATTTTAATGATTAGGTTAGTTTTAATTAGGTATACACGAAGTTCCTCGGCCTACACGCAGTCACACATCATCATCTGATTAGGTAAGTTTTCTCGGAGAGGAAGAACATCACTTGTTTATACTGAAATTTGTGAACAAACCCAATAAACCAATAAAGACGAAATACCTTTTCCCAATATTTTATTTTCTAATGCAATGTATTTTTTATTTTCAAAGTATAAATTAGTAAATGTATTTTTTATTTTAATTTCCTATATCATATAAATAATTAAAAGTAAATTTTTCTAAATTCCTATACAAATTAGAATTATTTTTCTGAAATAAAAAATTACATTATTCAATTTGTAAATTAGAATATTAAGATTTTCCTACCTTTTATGTAACACGTATAATAGGTTACATAATCTAAATATTTTAGTTTCCAAATACATTAATGACACATAGGCGTGCCACGTCACCACTCTGACACGGTTTAAAGGTCGCATGTTGCGACCTTTATCATTTCCGTTTTGAAATTGGAGTTAACTGGTTAAGGTAGATTGAGGTTGGGTGTAGTTTTATTGTACTCTTTCATTTTTTGATGGTAACTGATAAGTCCCTCTTTTCTTATTTTTTCTACCTTTTGATATCATGTTTGAAAATTGGAATAAGAACTATATTCTCTCTCTATTGGAGAGTTTCTTTACCCATTAATTTATTGAGTTTTATCTACCCATTTATTAGGTTTTATCTCTCTTCTTGTGAGAGATTGAGCCTTGGTTTTAATTTCGCAGGAAAAAATGATTTGTTGATGAAGATTTATGCGGTGTTACAATAGATGTCAGTTCTACGGCTACAATCAATTGAATCGAATTTAATTCAATCTCTAACTACAACAGATCGAAAGACCTCTTCATTGAAGGCTGTAGCAAACAACGATGTGAAAGAGCTAGGGTATTAATCATTGTCAGATCGATCTCATCCACAAAGATCGTAGTTTTGCTGGATTAGAATTTCGTTTGATCCAAATTTTTTGTATTTGTTAGTTTTGATTTCTATTATAGATGTCGTATGACTTCTTTTATTAATGAACTAATTTTACTTTCAAAAAAATAATAATTACTACCTTAGTACGAATGCTAATAATAAAAATTGTATAGACAATTCTACCTGGTATCATAACCATCCAAAAAAATCTACTTTGTATTTCTTTTACTAAAAGTATTTCTTGTTGTAGGAGACATTATTAGATAAATTAAGTTATTGAGGTTACCAGAAAGTTCATAGTACTCCCTCCGTCCCGGAATACTCGCACCGGTTTGACTTTTTGCAATATTCACATAATTCACTTTGACTCTATTTTATTTCTAGTATATGAAAACAAAAGTTAGCATATAATATATTGTTGGCTTCATCTTAACATATATTTTCAAAATATTAATATTTCATAAATGTTTATAATATGTAGTTAAATATATTGGTGGTCAAAGTTGTGCATTGGCAAACGTGTCGACTCGAACCGGTGCGAGTATTCTGTACAGAGGGAGTAATTAATAACTGGAGAAACGAATTTTATCATGTGTACAAGTGTACAACAACGGGTTGTACTATGTGTAAAATTGTATTACATGGGTATAGAACACTCATTTTAGCTCATTTACTCATTTTCTAAATAATCCATGAGCAAATTAAATAGCTTAATTAACATAATAAAAGTTGTTTTATCTAAAATAAAGTTCCAGTTCTAAATTATCTAATCTTTACTCCTTGTTAGAGTTAGTACTCCATAGTCTCTAACACAATGCAACAATATGACCAAAACTTTCCAACTAACTTATTTGATAAAGTATTAAGGGGATGATACTCAAGATCGAATCTCATTTAAATTAATTGTCCTTCTGTGAGACCGTGAGACTCTCTCCCCATTTTAAAACCAAAACACGAGCTTATTATTATTGAATAAAAGAAAACACAAAGTCAATCCAGCACGCCATGAAACAAACCCGAATACTAACTAACTAACTAGTGGTTGTTAAACAAGAGTAAAAGTAAAAGTAAAAGAACCGGCACGTCATCAACTTTCGCCGTAAATCTTATAACACTTTCCACGCAATTTTCTCCTCACCGAAACATTAAACCTGATCAGATCACCTCAGAATTTCATAATCTCATTTTCTGACACACACAAATCCACGCACTCCGTAACTAATTTTTCTCCCCACCCTCTAAAAACCAACAAACTCTTCTTCAATCCCTTTCAAAAAAAAAGAAAAAAAACTTCTTCAATCTTCTCTCCTCTGTCATTTCTCCCTCTGTTCAACAATGGCGATTACACCTCTCCAATCCTTCCTCCATGACAAGAAATACCCCTTCATCTTCATCCTTTCTCTCCTCTTCCTCTCCTTCGCTCTATTCTTCATCTCCACCTCTCAATCCTCCTCCTCATCCTCCTTCTCTCTCCCCTCCTTCACCACCGCTCAATCGCAACGCCGCGACGAGTCCGCCTCTGAGTTTACAATCTCTCCTGAACCTGCCGCTGTTGTCGTTGCTACACCACCGCCGATCGCTTTGCCTGAATCTACACCGACTGTTTCCGCCGCCGGCAAGATTGATTTCGACGGAGATCTGCTTAATTTGAAATGGGAGGTGTGTAAGGGAGGATTATCGGCGGTGGATTACATACCTTGCCTTGATAATTGGAAGGTGATCAAATCGCTGAAATCGAGGAAGCATATGGAGCATCGGGAGCGGCATTGCCCTGTACCAAACCCTCGGTGTTTGGTTCCGTTGCCGAGAGGTTATAAGAATCCTATCCCCTGGCCTAAGAGTAGGGACATGGTGAGATTGTTAGTTGCTTATTGGTAAGATCTTAGTTTTACTTTTACTACTCTGATTAATACTTAGGAGTGCGAGTATGTTACATGCGTGGATGTCACCTAGCTTAGTTGTATAGTGTTATTGGTAGTCCGTAGCTTGGATGGCTCGGAATTAGATCCAACCCTGCCTACATCATTATCGTAGTAGATCATAGGTTAAAGAGAATTTTAGAAAACTCATTTGAAAAATTCATAAGGATTTATGTAGTAGATCATAGGTTGAGAGAATTGGAACGGAGAAATTTATGAGAATGTATACAGGATTGTACGGGATCATATCCAGAGAGGGCAGAACATAAATGACAGAGCAAACCCTGACACCCAGGGCACACCCAAGTCAAAGAAAGACTCTAAACCCCAAGCCAAGTATATGCAGCCCAGGCAGATCAAACCTCCCCAGATCACGTGTAAAGACACAGAGCAGAGCTAGGCAAAGCTGCATCAGTCCAAGAAGGGACCTGCAGGCTAAACGACAACGACAAGGAATAAAGTACATCGCCGTCATACACGTGGCGGCATCTGAGTAGGCCAAAGTACAGAATAGTACGCCTATAAATAGCACCCACATCATTCATGATGGGACAGATTCTTACACACGGTACTTGCTCCACCTTCTCTCTATATTCCCTCTCTAAAGACTTCTTACCTATTTGCTGACTTAGGCATCGGAGGGGGTTTCCTCGGTTAAACCCCCGAGGTTAGCTCACGTTTGCTCTGCTTGACAGGGCCAAGGCACTCCGGAACGTCCTCCCAGTTCCATACTCCGGAACAAGTGGCGCTAGAAGGAGGGGACTTCCCAGACCTTGCCTCTAAAAGACCTACCCTCCCACAAAATGACTGAGTCAAGCGAACCAATAATCCAGCAAATAGAACCACCCACCTCTAGAAACAACCAGAGAATCACAAACGTACCTTTGTTCGGCATGCCTCAGAGTCTTGGTCCGCCAAGAGAGACACCACAACCCAGAGCTATGGCAACCCCCAGCCAGGGCCAGGGCATCCCAGTTCCAACCAGTGCCTCACTAGCACGGTTGGGGGCACAGTTCTCACCCGACCAGATGCGCACAGCCATAGAAGTCCTGACCTTCCTTACCCAGACAACACCGCAAGCCCAGGTCATGAGGACAGCCCCAGAGGTTGAGGTTGAGCAGAGGAGGAAACGTCCCAAACCCCAAAACAGTCCGAACGTCTGGAGGAGGAATCTGCAGCAGGAGATGGAAGGGGCTGACAGCCAAGAATATGAGGCAGAAAGTATCACGCCTAGCAGAGCTCAACCCAGAGCGAGAACTGAACAAGCACCCAGCCAGAGGCACCACTCCGGATCAGGTATGCCAAATCCCACCCGAGCAATAGTTAAACCTGATAATTCCCCTTTCTGTGATGAGATACTCTCGGAAAAAATGGAAAAGATAAAAATGCCCACCTGCAAATATTCCGGAAAGTCAGACCCAACGAATCACCTCTCTGCCTTTGGAGGACACATGATGCTATATACCAACACAGACTCTATGTGGTGTAAGGTTTTCCCTTCCACTCTGGAGGGGATGGCACAGAGCTGGTTCGGTAAAATACCCAAGGGCACCATAACCTCTTTCCGGCAGTTAGCCATCTTGTTTCGCACCCAATATGTGGCAAACATTGCCAGAGAAAGGATGACAGGGGAGCTGATGTCAGTCATCCAAGGACCTCAGGAATCTCTGAGGGTGTACATATCCAGATTCAATATGGAGGCATCGAATATACCCAAGTTACAGCAAGAGGTAGCAGTCCTGGCTATGATGACTGGTCTGCGGGATGGAGAATTCAAGAGTTATCTGGGCAGAAAGTCATTCACAACCCTGGCAGAGGTACTGGGGAAGGCAAATGAATTCATAAAAAGTGAAGAGATTGGCAGAGCAACCTCACGACGATATGTAGCAAGTGAGAACAATTACGGTAGTCAGAGCAGAAAAGAGCCATACAAAAAAGAATACCCAGACAAAAGGGAAAATCAGCAGCCCAGAAAAGATTGGCACGGGCAGGTCAGAGGAAGGGGTAGTGAGTTCAAAACTGAAAAGCGAGGCAAATTCAATGAATACACTCCTCTAGTTGCATCCAGAACCCAGATTTTTGCTATCAGCAAGGAGGATGAGAAATGGCAGAGACCACCGAAAATGTACAACAAATACAGGGACACGAAGAAGTACTGTGATTTTCACAAGGATCATGGTCATCTCACAGAGGAATGCACTCACTTGAAAGATAACATTGAGGACCTGATCCGAAGGGGGTACCTAACACAATTTAAGGCAAAGAGCTCATACAGCAGGACCTACGAAAACAGGGATGATGAGGGTCGATTTGATAATAGGAAGACAGAGCAAAAACAGAACCACCCAGCAGAGCAGAAGAGGTCGAATGATATACTGGTCATAACAGGAGGACCAGTCTACGCTGGTACTACAGCCAGCGGTGCTAAGGCCAGTGTGAACGAATTCAAACACCAGGTTAATTACCACAACTCAGGAAAATGGCCTGCTCCTCCAAAAATCCCACAGTGCACTTTTACTGAAGATGATTGCAAGGGCATAATTTATCCCCATGATGACCCAATGGTGTTAGCTCTGGATGTGGCTAACAGAAAAATCCATCGAATCCTGATAGACGGAGGAAGCTCTGCAAACATTCTATTCTGGCCAGCTTTCCAAGAGCTGCAGATTGAAGAGAAGCACGTAAAGCCAGTTAGCTACCCAGTAATTGGTTTCACAGGAGCAACGGTGATACCAGAAGGAATAGTTAGCTTACCTGTCCAAATTGGGCAGGGGAAAGATATCAAGGATGTCATGGTTGATTTCATGATAGTCAAGGTACCCGCAGCATACAATGCCATTCTGGGCAGACCATTTATTCATGATGCAGGAGCAGTGGTGTCTACTTATCACCTCACCATGATGTACACAACGAATGATAACAGATCAGCTAAGGTCAGGGGAAACCAAGAGCAGGCTAAGAGATGCTACCACACAGCCCTGAAACAGCCACCCAGACCCCCGCCCCTGGCAGAGGCAGACATTCCCTTGTCCAGAAAGAGAAAGAGAGCAGAGCGTAAAAAAGACGCACTACTGGACATGGAGAATTTTGAGCATCGTGAAGAAGGACTGTTAAAACCAGCCCCAGCAGAAGAAACAGAAGAGATAGAGCTGGAGGAAGGAGTAGAGGACAGAACAGTCCGAATTGGCACAGATATAGACCTTTCCCTGAGGGTAAATATCATCGATCTGTTGCGAGAGCACGCGGACATATTTGCCTTCTCTGCCGACGAAATGCCAGGGATTGATCCCAACGTCATGGTCCACAGGTTGAATGTTAATAGAGAAGTCAGACCGGTGAAACAGAAGAAAAGAGCTTTTTCGACAGAGAAGAATGTAGCCATCCAGGAAGAAATCAGCAAACTATTAGCAGCCAAATTCATAGAAGAGTGTGATTACCCGGAATGGTTGGCTAACGTTGTGATAGTAAAGAAAGCAAATGGTCAATGGAGGATGTGCGTAGACTTTACAGACCTAAACAGGGCTTGTCCGAAGGATTGCTACCCGTTACCCAGAATAGATCAACTGGTGGATTCCACCAGCGGGCATGCCCTGCTGAGTTTCATGGATGCCTTTTCGGGCTATCACCAGATCAGTTTGTTAGAATCAGACCGGAAAAAAGCCGCCTTCATCACAGACGCCGGAGTTTACAACTACAGGGCTATGCCATTTGGTCTAAAGAACGCAGGGGCCACATACCAGAAACTGGTAGACAAAATATTTGCAGGACAAAAAGGCCGAAACGTGGAGGTGTATGTAGATAATTCCATAGTCAAGAGCAAAAAGGAGGGTGATCACATTAAGGATCTGAAGGAAACTTTTGCAACATTGAGGCAATTTGGTATGAAATTAAACCCAAAAAAATGCGTGTTCGGTGTTAAGTCTGGAAAGTTTTTGGGATTCCTGGTCAGTCAAAGAGGAATTGATGCCAACCCAGAAAAAGTAGAGGCCATACTCAACCTACCAGAACCAAAAAACATACGAGACATCCAGAGGTTGACTGGGAAAATGGCAGCACTCACCAGGTTCATCAGCAAGTCCGCAGACAAGTCTCTCCCCTTTTTCCAGGTGCTAAAAGGAAACAAAACATTTAAGTGGGGAGAGGAGCAAGAGAAAGCATTCAAGGAGGTGAAGAACCATTTGAAAAGCCTCCCAACCATAGCCAGACCAGAAGTGGGGGACATATTACAGCTATACATCTCTGCCTCCAAGAAAACTGTAGCAGCAGCTCTGGTAGTCGAGAAGGATAAAATCCAGCAGCCAGTCTACTTTGTCAGCCACATCCTCAACCCAGCAGAACAGAGGTACCCCCTGATTGAAAAAATGGCCTTCGCCATCATGATAGCTGCCAGGAAATTGAAACCATACTTTGACGCGCATAAAGTGCAAGTGTTGACTAATCAGCCTTTAGAGAAGTCATTGCAGAGGCTAGATACCTCTGGTAGACTCCTGAAATGGGCAGTGGAACTCTCAGAATATGACATCGAGTACAAACCCAGAACCGCCATAAAAGCACAGGCACTGGCAGATTTCATTGCAGAGGCATCATACGAGGAGGAGGAAGAACCATTGGGGACTTGGCAGATCTCAGTAGACGGCTCCGCCGCAGTCACAGGGTCGGGCGCAGGTATCATAATGGTGTCACCAGAAGGCAACATTTTCGAATATGCTATAAAATTTAAATTCAAAGCTTCAAATAACGAAGCAGAGTATGAGGCGGCAATCGCAGGAATCCAGATGTGCAAAGCAGCAGATGCTAAGAAAATAGTGCTCAAAACCGATTCACAGCTGGTGGCCAGCCAATATAGAGGCGAATATGAAGCCAGAGAACCGTCTATGCAGAGGTACTTGGCCTTGATGAAAGAAGCAGTAGCCCAGCTAGAAAGCTTTGAGATTCAACTGGTTCCCAGGGCAGAGAACAGTCAAGCAGACGCCCTATCCAAGTTAGCAAGTTCGACGCTACAGGACTTGGAAAGAACAGTGATGGTAGAGGTCCAGGAAGAAAAGAGCATTGACAAAAAGCCTTTAGTCAACTTCATTGACACTGAGCCACAGTGGTATGACAGTATAGTCTCATACAAGCTGGGAAGGGGCCTTCCCACAGCAGAGCAAGAGCAGAAAAAAGTAAAACGAAACGAGCATTGGTTCGTCATTTACCAGGGTAAGCTGTACAAGAAATCGTTTTCGTTGCCTCTGCTGAGATGCATATCAGCAGAGGAGTCACAACGAGTCATTGAAGAAATACACGAGGGAATATGTGGAAACCACATAGGCGGCAGGACATTAGCCTTGAAAGCTCTCAGAGCAGGATATTATTGGCCAACCATGGTAAGTGATTCTCAAGCATATGTTAAAAAGTGCGACAAGTGCCAGAAATTCGCCCCAGTGATCAACCAACCCTCTAATGACTTACAGCCAATCATCAACCCCATACCATTCGCCCAGTGGGGAATGGATATTCTGGGACCATTCACAGCAGCAAGCGGGGGAAGAAAATTCCTGATCGTGGCAGTTGACTATTTTACTAAGTGGATCGAGGCAGAGCCCACTAAAAGCATAACAGCCAAGCGGATGAAGGATTTCATCTGGAAGAACATTGTGACAAGGTTCGGCATCCCAGAAAGTTTGGTCTTCGATCATGGAACACAGTTCGACTGCACTCCTATAAAGGATTATTGCGCTGAACTAAGAATAAAATTCGCATACGCATCTGTGTGCCATCCCCAGAGCAATGGTCAGGCAGAGGCAGCAAATAAACAAATCCTGGGAGCACTGCGAAAGAAGGTAGAAGATTTTAAGGGTGCATGGGCCGACCTTATTCCAGAGATCTTATGGTCCAACAGGACCACTGAAAAAGAAGCAACAGGAGAAAGTCCTTACAAACTAGCTTTTGGGGCTGAGGCGGTCCTGCCTGTCGAAGTAGGTCTACCTAGCTTTAGAGTGCAGTACTATGAGGAAGGCACTAATGAGCAGCGTATGAGGGAAGCATTAGATCTCTTACCAGAAGTCAGGCTGCAAGCAGAACTCAAGTTGGCAGCAAACAAAGAAAAAATGAGCAGGGCATACAACAAGAGGGTAAAGCACAGACCTATGCAAGTGGGGGATCTGGTCCTCAGAAGAACAGCTGCCACTGGAAAGGGAAAGGCAGAAGGAAAATTCTCTGCCAATTGGGAAGGACCTTACCAGATCACAAAAGAGGTAGCCCCAGGCTCATACCATCTAATGACGATGGAAGGAAGAGAATTGAAGAATAGCTGGAATGCCAACATGCTAAAGAAATACTATGTATAGACACAAGAAGTTAATACTATAACAAGGCAATAGAAGCCAGAGTAGTTCTTCACTTTTGTAATTTTCCACGCTTACAAGCATAATAAAAATTGGCCCAGCTACCTTCGATAAGAAGAAAGTGCGTCAGGTCTCTTGGAAAGGTAAAAGGTGAACGGCTAAAACTCGTAAAAAAAAAAAAGGGGGGAAACGCTACCCACGAATAACTTGGTCTGATCAACCAAGTTATTGGGTAAGTTTTTTCTCAACGAGATTTAAGCAAAAACGTTTCTCGAGCTTTGTCCTGGCCAAAGCCAGGACAATTCAATAATACGCAGCCAAAGTAGGCTGGAATAAATATGAAGATAATTTTTGAGCTTTGTCCTGGCCAAAGCCAGGACAATTCAATAATACGCAGCCAAAGTAGGCTGGAATAAATATGAAGATAATTTTTGAGCTTTGTCCTGGCCAAAGCCAGGACAATTCAATAATACGCAGCCAAAGTAGGCTGGAATAAATATGAAGATACTTTTTGAGCTTTGTCCTGGCCAAAGCCAGGACAATCCAATAATACGCAGCCAAAGTAGGCTGGAATAAATATGAAGATACCTTGTGAGCTTTGTCCTGACCAAAGCCAGGACAATTCAATCATACTCAGCCCAAAGAAGGCTGAAGTAAATACAAAAACACTTCTTGAGTTTTGTCCTGGCCAAAGCCAGGACAATTCAATAAGGCACAGCCAAAATAGGCTGAAGCAAATGCGAAAACACTTCTCAGTTTTTGTCCCGGCCAAAGCCAGGACAACTCAACAATACACAGTCCAAAACAGGTCGAGACGAATATAGAAATACTTTTTGAATTTTGCCCTGGCCAAAGCCAGGACAATCAAGCATGCAAAGTGGGCCAAATGGAAATATGGGGGAAACAAAACAATAAAAAAAAATTTTGCAAGCAAAAAGCAACAAGGTAAAAGGCAACATAAGCACGACGAGTTAACAAACAACGGGACCGACGGCTATACCTCAAAAACTTATGCAATGTACAGCCCTACAAAAATGGCCACTGTTGATCAAAACTAAAAACGATAAAAATTATCCCAGAAACAAATTCTTACTCTCCACGCAGGGAGGACAAAAACAACCAGAAAATAAACTACGCATTGGCTGAGGTAGTACAAGATGAACATGGGGACAGCCGCCTGTGCCATTATTGCCCAACATCATCTTCAGCATCAGACAGAGGCAATTCCCCAGGGTGAACATTCTCAACACAATGATCAGGCACCCCATCATCTTCTGGCACCGCACCGCCCGCAGCTAGAGACGCTTGCTCGGCCTCCCTCTTCTTTCTCAAAAGCTCAACATGGAGCCCAGCCAACCAAGCAGCTTCGATTGGAGACCAGTCAAGATCAGGATGCTTCTCTTGCACTATTAGCGAAGCAGCCTTCCACCCGCCATCATAGCTCTGAGTGCGCAGAGCATACTGCTCATCTGACCGACGGAAGTCGCGAACGGCAGCCGCAAGCTGATCTTCGATGGAGTTCTGCAGTTGGGCCATCTCATTGTCATGAGACTGCTCAACAGAGAGAAAGTCTTGCTGGAGAGCCTCAATTTTCTGCTGTCCGGTGACCAGATCAATTTGGGCCTGAGAAAAGTTAGCCTGCAGCTGATCACGCTCTTCAGTAACAAGCTTCAATTGATCATTAGCCGAAGTAAGACAAGTCGAAGATAACTCCAGATCAGCAGTGAGCTCCTCAATTCTCTTCTTTTGGGCCTCTATGTGAGCAACGCTGGCAGCAAGTCGTTTCTGGTAGACTATGAAGACTTCTGTCAACTCACGAACAGCGTTGCCACACTAAGAACACAGAAAAAGAGACAAGCATTATAAGTTGGTGCATAACAAAAGAAACGAACCAATGTACCAAAGGAGAAGAGAAGTAAACCAAGTATACCTCCATGACCTTCTGGCAGGCATTCGCCCCAGGAGTATACAAACGCTCTTTCGGCAGGTCGCTGGGCAACTGCAGACCTCTTAACATCCTCAGGGCAAGCGTCCCGCCTTTCTCAGGGTAGTTCCCATATAAGCTTTCTGACTCGGACACATCCCAGCGCGGGACAAAAGTACGATCCAAAGCAGCAGGACCAGAGAAGATAGCAGCCAGCTCGGGGTCGGCCTGGGGACGAATGTCGAGAAATTCTTTCTCAACAAACTCCTTATGCCGACCCGTGATATGCAGGTCAAGATCATCAGCAGCCAGATCACTTCCTTGAAGCTCGTGCTCCAAAAACTGTCGAAGAGAGCTACCAGAAGTGTTGCTACGATGGGGATCAGCCGCAGAAGGGGAGGCTCGAAGTTGCTCAGCTCCGCTATCAAACCTAGGTTGTTTCCCAGGACGCTGAACAAAAGGTGGCTCCTCAGCTTCGATATCCACAGGCTCCGACGCAGAGCCCGAACAACCTGGCTGGTCACATACCTCACCAGCCACCTCCCCAAAATCATGGCCTGCATCCTCTGTCGGAGCTGCGAGCCCAGCCTCGAAATCGGCTCGGTCACGACGAGAGCCTGACAGAGCACCACGATGGGAAGCTCCGCGAGAGGTCTGCCCTCGACGAATAGGAGTGCTCGCAGAACCAGTGTTTGTAGAGGAAACCACTCGTGACACTCGGGGAACGATCTCAGAACCGCCACCCCGACCAGAACGGCGTGTAGAACTTCTCCTGCTGCCCTCTATTTGGTCAGCCAAAATTTGATACCCATTCGCAGCAGGATCGGGGGGAGCAGCGCAGATGAAAGAGCCATCAGCTCGAACACCCAATTCCTCAAGATTCAAGAATTGACGACCTAAAACAAAAAAAAAGGAGTAAGCAAAAAAAAAAAAAAAAATAAAAAAAATAAAAAAAATAAAAAAAACTCGCACAAAGAGAAAAGAAAACGTGAAGTGAAAAAGTAACACAGAACTAACCTTGAGGGTGAGTAGAACAAAGAAACATAGCGGACAGCACGTCATTCCGCAGAACATAACTTGAATGCGGAAGCCAAACACGAGGCAACCGCCCAACCTCTTTACCAGCAGCATTAAACTTGGGCTCAGATGAAAAATGCTCAAAAGCCCTCTCCTCCAAGACAGCACCATCCAAAATCTCGACTCCCTCTAGCCGAGTCCGAGGTCTAACAAAGCCCCGAGCAACAGGAAAGTCAGCAGGGACAGCGAGCCAGTAAAACCTATCCTTCCACTCCTTTTGGCCAGTAGGCATCCCATGGCAGGTCAATCTTCCACGATTGCAATAGATGGAAAACCAGCCAATCTTGTTCCCAGTACCGCTGTTGCGCAGATGATGGACTCGCTTGCAGAGAGAAAGGGTCTCAGGAAACTCCAAAAACCGGCAGACCCAAATATAGCTGATCAAAGTACGAACAGCGAAGGGATGGAGCTGAGCTAAGCAAACGTTGAAGGCACGAAGAATCTTCACCAGGGTAGGATCCAGAGGAAAGCGCAGACCAAAATCCAGACTATAGGCATAAACGCCTATGCACCCCTCTGGTGGATGAGTAATCCGAGCATCATCGTCTGGCACGATGAGTCGATAACCATCAGGCAGACCATAAAACTCTTTACCAACAACAGCGTGATTCTCTTTTCGCGCATCATCAGTCCACTTAGTGTTCAGCTTCGCGTGTAAGGGACCAAAAGCAGAGGCTTCAGAAAGGTAGGGTGTCGAATCCCCAGGAACGACATTCTCTTCCACGTAGTTGGGAAAAGGCCTCATCTCATTCACCTGGGCCAAAATATCCTCCCCACCAGCTTGCCCACCCACGGAAATAGTGACATGGTTGGCCATCATAGAACGAAAAATAGATTCCCGGCGTCTGTAAACACGCAAAGACAGTTCAGACTCATTAGCTCCAGCAAGCTGTTCAAAATCATCTAACCAGGCCTGTTCAGACAGAGGCTGAACATCAAGCCCTGGGGGGACATTGGACGGCGGATTTATCCTAACTATCCGCGACAGATAATCATGGCGCATCTCCCTAAGAGTTTGACGTAAAGATGGGGACAGGTCGGCCGTAGAGTCAGGACACCCAGAATCACCCGCATCTGGGGGGGGCGGCTCCTCCCCAGAGGATTCATCGTCAGAGGACAAAGGAATCACAACAGGCACAGAGCGAGACAAAACATCATGCATTGATTTGGTTCTGTGCTCAGCAGAAGCCCGAGTCTCCTCATCAGAAGATAAAGAGACAGAGGAGGGAGAAGAGGTAACATAGGAAGCAGAGGAAACGCTTTTAGCGCCCGAGCTACTAAGGTTTTGGCTATCAGATGCATCAGACATTATGAACTGAAAGTCACAGGACAAGGGAAAAGGGCACAAAAGTAAATAACAAAAAAAAAAAAGGGGAAAAACTACTCAACAATGGCGGAAGTTCAAAAACGACTTAACAATGGCGAAAAATACCAGAAATTGAAACCCCAAAGAAAGACACTAAAATCAAGCGAACAACAAACAAAAGTCGTGCAAAAGAATCGAAAAAAACAGCAAAAAATAGAAACTTACCGGAAAAAGAAGATAGAGTTAGAATCAAAAGAAACACAGCAACGAAAACCTCCCTTCGCGAAATGGCAAACGAAAACACGAGGGGCAAATGACCACCACAAGCAACAAGAACACTAGCAATCGACCGGAAAAGTGACGGCAAACACAAAAATGTGCAAAAGATCGAATTTTGAGAAGACTTTTGCAAATAACAAGCAACGGAAAATGAGAGCACTCGAATGTTTTTCTCAGAAACACCAAGGAGAGAGAAGGTAAGAAATGAAGATGAAGAAGGAAGGAAGTTACTTTTTTCTCTTTAAAAGCCAAAGAAGAACGGCTAGGATGCGAGCAACGATACAGTTGCACAAGCAGGATGAAGGACACGTGTAGACCTCAATACAACCAAACTTAATCATGATGAAGGACGGTCCAGATTGAGCGACGATTCCAATTGACTCTTCGGATGGGCAACGCGTGGCACGAGGAAAAGCCGGTTAAAATCCCCAAAATTTCTTACCATTCAGAAAGCCCGCCCAAAAAAAAAAAAAAAAAAAAAAAAAAAAAAAAAAGATCTACTCTGGAGGGACTGGTAGGAAGAAAATACACAGCCAGGACAAAAGCAAAAAACCAACAAAACAAGCATTGCAGCCCCAAAGAGTCCAGATCAAGGACAGAAGAGCAGACCTGACTTAAAAGGTCAACTCTACTCTTGAGGGACTAGTTGTACGGGGTCATATCCAGATCAAGGACAGAAGAGCAGACCTGACTTAAAAGGTCAGCTCTACTCTTGAGGGACTAGTTGTACGGGATCATATCCAGAGAGGGCAGAACATAAATGACAGAGCAAACCCTGACACCCAGGGCACACCCAAGTCAAAGAAAGACTCTAAACCCCAAGCCAAGTATATGCAGCCCAGGCAGATCAAACCTCCCCAGATCACGTGTAAAGACACAGAGCAGAGCTAGGCAAAGCTGCATCAGTCCAAGAAGGGACCTGCAGGCTAAACGACAACGACAAGGAATAAAGTACATCGCCGTCATACACGTGGCGGCATCTGAGTAGGCCAAAGTACAGAATAGTACGCCTATAAATAGCACCCACATCATTCATGATGGGACAGATTCTTACACACGGTACTTGCTCCACCTTCTCTCTATATTCCCTCTCTAAAGACTTCTTACCTATTTGCTGACTTAGGCATCGGAGGGGGTTTCCTCGGTTAAACCCCCGAGGTTAGCTCACGTTTGCTCTGCTTGACAGGGCCAAGGCACTCCGGAACGTCCTCCCAGTTCCATACTCCGGAACAAGGATGACAGAATAGGAGAATTGGGTGTGATATTGAGTAATTATAATATGATTCTTAGGATTTGCACTAGATTTTCTGAGTTATAGATAAAGGGGGATTAAATTATTATTAATTGCAGTGAGATTTATTGATTTGTTTTTATAATACCTGATCAGTAGCATACGTGCGTTTTAATAAAGTATGATTTTAGAACTGTGAATAAATTAGTTAAGGTATAGCTTATGAGTTGTAATTATGTGAACTATTATGTAATGTAGTACACTGGAATATGAGTAAAAAAATCGAGGAGTTATTTGGACGTACAAGACTTGTTCCAAAGTAGCATATGTCATGGAATGTTGATCAGTCGTGATTGTGAATTGTATGTGTGCTTTACATGTATGACCCTTCATTTTACCACAAACACTTGTGTAAGCGTAGGATCTCGATCTTCTGAATCAATGAGTTATTTGGACCTGCAAGACTTGTTCCCAAAGTAGGATATGTAGTTTATGTCACGGAATGTTGGTCAGATTGTGAATTGTATGTGTGGTTTACATGTATGACCCTTCATTTTACCTCAAATACTTGTGTTGGATCCTTAACTTTTGGACATATCTTGGTTTTGGACTCTTGAGTGTCTTGTTTGCTTCATGTAGGAATTAGGTCGAACAACAGACTTTGTTCCCTATAATATTTCTTATAGTCTATGTTACTCAAGTTTTAAGAGTGTCATGCATCTGATGTATTAGGGGTAACTTTTAACAACTTTGTTTTTGACACAGATCTGGTATGATAATGTCCCTCACCCTAAGCTAGTGGAATACAAGAAAGACCAGCATTGGGTTGTCAAGTCAGGTGATCATTTTGTTTTTCCTGGAGGTGGAACCCAATTTAAGGAAGGTGTTGCAAACTATATCCAATTTATTGAAAAGGTATACTTTTCGATTTCGTTCTGGAATTTGAAACAATTGGAGAGTCTTTTTATTGTATTATCTAGGTGTGAAAGATCTGTTATTTTTTAACTTTTTTATGCCAACTTGTAGCAGAATTTACAACATTTTCCCTTCTGTTTGTAGATATTCTTTGTCGCCTTTAAATGCCTTTAAACTGACTCTTCTTTAACTTTTTTCTAGGCTATACCCATTGTCAAATGGGGTCAGAACATTAGGGTTGTTCTTGATGTTGGTTGTGGAGTTGCCAGCTTTGGAGGACATTTATTGGACAGAGATGTTCTTACAATGTCATTGGCCCCTAAGGATGAACACGAAGCTCAAATACAGTTTGCTCTAGAACGTGGAATTCCAGCTACTCTTTCTGTTATTGGAACTCAACAACTGACATTTCCAGACAATGCCTATGATCTCATTCATTGTGCTAGGTGCAGGGTTCATTGGGATGCAGATGGTACTTCATGATAACAACCTCAGTTTCGTTTTTAAGTTCTCTTACGTGTCTCATTCTAGTATTTTCGACAACATGAAATAACTATATGTTGCTAAATTAGGGAAATGAGGGATTATATTAGAAAATGCTTCGTGCAGCAATTAACTATTACTCTAATCCGCACTTTAGCCACACAATTCCCCTATCTGCCTCAGTGCCTCCTGACCTCCTGTAATTATGCTATAGTATTATATCTGCTAATATAGTACACAACACAGAAGCAGAGTCTTAGGTTCATTTCCCTGTATCTCGAGGATGGAAGTCATTTGTTGACAAATAGGATAGGGAAGGGAAAAAAAAAAAGACGAATTGGGCCTTAGTACAGGGAGGTGGTTTAAGTTCACTGGTTTTAAAAGACGGATAAACTGTCACAAATTTTCATTTTGGTGCTCAAATATACGGAGTAGCTCTGTGCATGCAAGGATACTTGAGCTGTTTGCCGGCTTTTCTGTGGTGTAGTAATTACTGTACTATGAGTTTCTCAATCAATAAGGACTTTGTTTTGGATCTGGCTTATGTTCTGGTTTATACTTTATCATTGTAGGTGGCAAACCCTTACTGGAGCTCAACAGAGTTCTGAGGCCTGGAGGGTTCTTCATCTGGTCTGCTACACCAGTCTATCGCAAGGATGAAAAGGATGTGACCGTATGGAACTGTATGTCAAATTCAATATCCTAATTTGATGTAAAAAAGTGTTGAATTTTTCAGTCCTGTGATCTCTGTGGTATGCTTTCTTGCAGCCATGGTAGCTTTAACAAAATCGATGTGCTGGAAGGTAGTGGCTAAGACCATGTCATCCTCAGGAATTGGGCTTGTGGTGTATCAGAAGCCTGTCTCACCATCCTGCTACAAGACACGTGAAAAGAATGATCCACCATTGTGTGAAATGGGGAGAAATATGTCATGGTACATCTTGTAGTAGGAATGTGATAATGATATTAGTTACCAGTAATTTTCATTAAAATGAAGTACTATGAGATTTATGTTTTTCATATGTTGAACAGGTACTCGCCTCTTCAAAAATGTCTCCCTCAGCTTCCACCTGAAGCCTCCAGTTGGCCTCCTCTTTGGCCTAAAAGGCTTACCACAAAACCATTTAGCCTCCCTTCAGCGCCGATTGTGGAACAATCATTTCATAATGACACCCGTGACTGGCAAGCACTTGTGGCTGATATTTATGTAGGTGGCCTTGGAATAAACTGGTCAAGTGTGCGTAATGTAATGGACATGACTGCTGGCCATGGAGGGTGAGATTTTTACCAAGTTACCTTACCTTTGCTTCTTCTCTTTTTTGGTTGACTCTTGTTTATAAAATCTTAACAGCAGAATTGCTTTGTCCTGGTTAACGGGTGCTTTTCAGTTTTTGCCTATTGCTAGATGATGAGTGCTTGAATGCTTACACCAAGTTCATCTCTCAGTCAATTTACTGTTCTTGCTATGTCTTCAAATGTTACCATTGATTCTACCTGGTCAACTTTGCTACTTAGGCAGGCCTTATTTAACACCGATTTGTGTTTCAAAATAATAAGAAATTTAACATCGGTTTTTCGCAGATTTGCTGCAGCGCTTATTAAGATGCCGCTGTGGGTTATGAATGTTATTCCAGTCCATGAACCAGATACACTTCCCATAATTTTTGACCGAGGGTTGATTGGAACTTATCATGATTGGTGTGAATCCTTCAATACTTATCCAAGAGCATATGATCTCCTGCATTCTACTTTCCTCTTCAGCAATCTCCCAAACAGGTAAAACTAGGAATTGTTAACTTGCTTGTGCTCAACTTTCCAGAAGTATCTGTTATTTCTGATTGAAGTTCTTCACTGACATCAAGTGAGTCAGTTCAATCATATAATTCCCTCCACCCATTGGATGATATCAAATGTTGTATTTTACAGATGCGACATCATAGATTTGGCTGCAGAGATGGATCGCATTGTGAGACCAGGTGGGTGGATACTGATTCAAGAAACCAAAGAGAAGATCAATAGTGTAGGAGCAATTTTCCGTTCTCTTCAGTGGTCTGTCAATCTCTACAACGATAAATATCTTGTTGGCCAGAAAAGTTTCTGGCGTCCACGTGGTGGTCTGGTGCACAGATGAACAGCAGGAAGGGACAAGTATGATATTCTAGTGTATACTTATTTATACAATTTATTTTAGCATTCTTTTGATTCCACTGCATAGTGCATATGGAGAATGTGTATAGGGATGTTCTGAAATGTTATTGATACATTCTTCTTTAGGCCATGCTTGGAATTAGGAGAATAATTCAAGGGGTAATAAAGCTGCTAATTAAATAGGTGAAAATGGTGGCACTTGTAGGGAGAGGTAGTGGTTGTCCAATGGCCACGGCCATGGAGGAACTGTCACCCTCTTTTTGGGGTGACATTTAACAACCACCGCCTCCTCGCCACAGTTTGCAACCTTTTGTTGAACTCCAATTGTCCCCTTAAATTATTTACTCAATTCCAAGCAAAACCACTGGAGGTAAAAAAAAAAAAAAAAATTACCTCTGGATTTTTTTTTCTGTAAGAGAAAGGAAATGAAAAGAGCAGCTTTTGTCTTTTAGGAATGACCTCTGCATATTGTTCATGTTGAATTACTGAGGAGGATTTTGCTCTGCCAGTGCTGTGATTAGCAGGTGGGGTTTAACCGTTTAAGTAGGGCGTTATATATAAGTACAAGTCTTACTTTACAGCCTGTTCCGTATCATTTTTTGTTTCCACTTTTCTGTTTTTTACAAAATATGAAAACTACAAAAGGTAGTTTCACTTTCCAGTTTTTTGTTGTCAATTTTCAAAATCAACATGATTACTATCAGTATGATTTTTTTTAGTTCATGATTCAATCTAAATCATACGACTTACAAAACCAAAAATTAAAAAGTAGGAGTGATACCGAATGAACCCTTAACTACAGAAAGATCAGCCTTGTTATCTGCAAGCTAAGTGAGCGAAATCCTGAATACATATTGACTGGTCTGTGAGAGAGTGTATTACTGTGGTAACTCAAACCGCTTGTGTTTGTTTATTAGGAAGAGAATCGTGAGAAAAAGTTCCAAATACCAGTAAAAAGAGCAAAGTTTGATTATCTCTCAGTAAAAAAGGAGAAAAACAGCAATGGCAACAGATGCCTGAATTAAACTTGATCCCTCAAACTGACAAAATCTCAAGTATATCCGTATACGGGAACATTTACCAGACAAGTTCAGGAGAATACAACAACAGTAGAACACTACACACATACAAACAAACAGAAATAACAATTTACAAAAAAAAAAAAGACAAGTCATGCTGCCATTTGTGCATAAATTAAGAACATAAACTAAGCACTGGCCGGCCACATGATGCATTATTGTTCTGTAACAGCAAAGCGTTGGAATCTTTGACAAACATGCAAAATCAAGAGTTGAGTAAGTCTACCAAGAACTCAACAGTTTATGGTGATCTTCATTGAGAGAAGAGCAAGCCACGATTGATTCATCTCTTAGAAGCTGTCCATCAACTGCTTCAGCAGTCCTTGAAAAGCAGCTTGATTTACCCTTAGAGCTCAAAGTTTGACGAGTTACAGCTCTACCGGAAAGAACTGAATGACCCTTTACCAGCATTGAACCCTCCGACTCTTGACTGTTTTGAATCGTTGTCTTCGTATTTCCATCAGAGGATTTCTCTTTAAATTCGTTTGATATGGTTGTAGTCATCACGTTTGTGTCTATTTCCGGTCCAGGAGTTGTTGAAGTTGATAGTTTAAGTGGATACTCTCGTTTTGAAGTTGTTGAAGAGATCACTGTACCGTTTTCTGCTACAACCGTGACTTCTGTTTTCACCTTGACTTTTTGTTCAACAGTCTTCTGTGTACCAGCTCCTTGAAACTCGACTGAATTCTCGAATTCCATTTTCCGGGTTACAGTTGTGGTGAAATTACCCATACTGCAATTAACCCATCCAGAAGATTGACTCTTTCTCTCAGCTTCAATCTCAAATGATCCATCCAATTGCTTGAACTTGTACTCCCGCGATTCTTCATATTCAGATGGCTCGCTTACACCCGTCATTGCCACAACCTCAGCTGAATTCTCATCCACCCAAACATGCAAATTCGCATCAACCAACCAGAAACTAATCGAATTAGCTACCCCAAGCTCAAATGTATGACTTTTCCCATCCAAAAGCGATCCCAAATACGGAGTCAACTCGAAATCATATGAAGGTAAATCAAATGCCCCGATTGCAACAATTGGATCCCACGATAACGGATTAATTCCGCCGGTGAATATGACCGGAAATGGCACCTCAAAACCTACCAAATTCCCATCAATCTTAACAAAAACCTCCCTATAAGCACCATTCCCTCGACTTGAATCCAAATTATTCATCTCAATGTATTCAGTAGGAGGATTCGAGTACCAAAACTCATCATCCCCATGATATGAAACATACAATTCAAGCACTACTTTTCGAGCATTCATCGGAATCGCAATCTCCCTAATACCCTTTTCAGATTCATTCTCAATTCTAAACCAATACCCATGACTTCCTTCACTACCCACAGGAATCACTAAATCAGCTGGTTCTTCATAAACCCCTGATTCAGAAGCTAACCCTAACCCTGACCCAGAACCAAGCCCTAATTTCCGACCCCCAATTTTCTCAATCACATCGTCTTTGTAAAACAACATACTAAGACTAACATTGTAAATACCAGTAAATTCATCATTGATTAAATTCTCAAGCATCATAGAAAGAGAAATGTTAGATTGTTCAAGAACAGAGGAATATTTAGTAACATCCTTCTCAACATACCAGAAACTTCCATTGTCAGAAGGCTCAGGGGTGCTAGTCCGGAGTATTTCGACACCGGAAAGCCAAACTCCGGCGATACGATCGTACTGATTGCCGGCAATCTCGCCGGATAATTGAAGAACTGCGTGAGACCATGGCGGAGGGCAGTCGACAGGCGGCGAGTAGAGCACGGTGTAGGGGGGTTGAGAGTAGGTGTAAGCGAAGGAGTTTTCGAGGAGATAGAGTGTACATTCTGGTGGGGGTAGTGGGAGGCGGGCGGTGGAGAGAGGCAGAGTTAGCTCAATGGATTCTTGAGGGGTGACATTGACGGCGGAGGAAGGTGGTTTGAGGTAGTGGTGAGGTTGTGAGAAGGTGGTGGAAAGGGAGGTGATGAAGATGATGAGGAATGTGTAGAAGTGGTGGAAGTGCATTTTCAATTTTATGATCTAAAAACGGATTAAGGCTTGTTTGGGTGTGAACTTTTTGTTTTGTACAGACAACATCTAGGGAGTTATATGGAGAAGTATTGTTTGACTTTTTATTTGGGTTGGGAATTATTTTTGAATTGTTCACATGGGGAGGACTATGTAATAGGAAGAAAAAACTAATTTAGGGATAGGTTATTGATTTATCGTTGTCGAGTAGATTAGTAAATTGAAAATGAATCTAACTTGTTAATGAAGTACTAGACGTTGGTTTTGCAATTAATCATAAATCCCTTGGAAAACTATTTGAGTGTACTCGTTAAGGACTCGAGTTGAGTAAGCTAAAGCTGAGTTCGAAGAATTTAGCAGAGCGTTAGTAGGTTTGCCAACGAAATACAACTGCTATTTTTTTTACTAGGAAATAAATTTTAAGCGAACGACATGAACTCATCCTTTTGGATGAATTGACTTCAAGACTAAAACAAGATCAAAGAGTACAATGGTGTACAATCCCTAAACTCAGCCTGAGTTCCAAGTAAACTTAGTGAATATACTTGTGACTACACCGAAAGACGATTAATCGAAGTACGCTTGTTATGAATCAATGCAATTTTATAAACCAATTTCTGCTACTTTTAAAGAGTCGGAAAAATAGAAATATTGACATCCGAAGAAAATTTATTTAGTTGTACACGTAACTTGTTAGTATTATTGAGCTTGAGTTTCTCAATTTGGGGTCAATGACGATTCGATTTATAAGATTGAGTACGTCCAATTTTAAAAATTTGAGTTCAACAAATGCAAGTTCGACTTTGGATTGGTACTTATGATTGAAATTACTCAAAACCACTCGATCATATTTTGTCTTACAAATGTACGTTATAATTACATGTCACCTGATTAGCAAATACTCCGTACTACCTATTAGGCATATATGGAATATTAAGTTGAGTTCAAGATAACCAAAATTGAACTTAGTTTCACTAAGGATTGAAGTAAATCATTACTGTGTCAATTTTATTTTCTTAAGTTTTACTCATTGTCATTAATAATGGATAAAACTTGAATAAGGTGTTAAACTTTAAATAGTACAAAAAATAGTTTATACCATTTAATTTTTTTTTTGAAAGACATTTAAACTAATTAAGGAGTAAGTAATATTTTATTATCCATTGTGGTTGTCACCTTTGAAAGAGTTAGATTACTTCATGATGTTTCTCTTATGAACGTTAATATAAAAATGAAGGATTTGTTGACGTCTTGTTTGTTGAATATAAATTGTGATAGACCAAATAGAAATTGTTGATATTTCTTCGTGTGAAGGAGTATATATGTGAATATGTCTGAATATTCTACAAAATTGCTGGCATTATCACGACGGGGTGTTGCTCTTCGTAGGCGAGAAAGGGGGTGATTAAGTTATGACACAATTATTTAGGCACGTTTGTCAATGCACGATTTCAAACATTAATATATTTAATTGTGTATCGGAAAAAATTATAAAAAGTTGATATTTTACTGATACGAATCTAATAAGACCCCACACAACTTTTTCTTATGTATAAACCACAAAAGGAAGTCAAAGGTGTTTGTATGAATAGTGTCTAAAACCTATTGTGTCATGTAAATAAGAATGGAGGAATATATCTATAGGGGACTTTATTCCCCCTTTTTCCGCCTTCTTTTTTCTTTAATTATAATTTTAAAATAGACTTTTTTATATTTAATAAAATGCAATTTTCTGGTTGGATATTCTTGATTTCGTCATCAGCACATCTATACATAGTCTATAAAAAGGGAAATCACATTTGATTAGATGACATGTGTCAACATATTTGATTAGATGACACATGTCATCCATTATTTTCTCCATCAATTTGGTTTTTTATTTTATTTTTTCTTTGTTGTTTGATATATTGTACAACTTTAATCGTCTCTTTCACTCCATCTTCCTCATACAACATCAATTCACCATTCTATTCATTTAACATTTTCCACTCCACTTACCGATTAACACTCAATATTAATACATTATTTAATTTAGGGAAATTTTATATGGTAGCATTATACTTTTGCAAATTCTCATTGGTAACAAAATTTCTACCACTTTCTCTAAAATAGCAATTGACATCTAAATTCTCTCTAATATAACATTTTTCACTAATTTTAACCTAATTAACCAATCTACTACTAACTATGGTTAAATATCAGTAACATTTACTAAATGAACCTATGTTTACTATAGTGATTTCTCCCAACCGACTTCACTAATAATTCAAGTTCTTTCATTGCCTTCTGCAACACAACGCCGTCTACTTCGCCGTTTTTTCTTACATCACCTCCTCGGTTTCCTGTACTTCAGGTTTTGAAATTTTGATTTTTGTTAAATTGGGTTATATACGATTATTTAAGGGGGGTGGGATTAGTTTGATTGCATTATGATTATGTATTGTGATGAAGTATGGTTAGAAAAAAGAAGCTAGTCTCGGTTTAATTAAGGCAGGGGATTTAACATGGTTAAATTATGTTTTGTCATGAATGATTAAAGGGTGAGAATCATGAATCGTAAAATTAATAAAGCCATCAGATAAACGTCAAAGAGGCAAAAACTAGTAAAACAGAAAAATCAATACAGAAAATTGATCTTTAGATTACGATCTTCTTGCTTTTTTCAATTACGAGCTTCACATTTTGACCAAAAACTTGATCCGAAAATGGAAATCAAAACAGAAAATGAAGATGAAAAGAACAGATGAATGGGGGGTTAAAATGAACGCACTTGAATATAAAAAGAAATTAAGAAATCGCAGGAAAAATTGGATGGGAGATGGAAGAAGATGACAAGAAAAACAAGAACATGAAGGGAGAAATGAGGGTACGTTTGTTGGTTTTATCAAGAACTTTTGGAGGGAATGAGTTAATCATATCATGGTTAATTATAATTAGGTTAATTAGGTTAAAATTAGTGAAAAATGTTATATTAGAGAGAATTTAGATTTCATTTGCTATTTTAGAGAAAGTGGTAGAAATTTGGTTACCATTGAGAATTTGCAAAAGTATAATGCTATCATAGAGAATTTCCCTTTAATTTATGTATTTTTTCAACTTTTAAAATACCTCAATTTAAATCTATATTCTCTCTAAAATCACAAACTCAATAAAATTAGAACTTAAAAATGATTCTTACAAATCTGTGATTTTTTTAATCCGAAGATGATATAATAATTAAGTACTCGATCTGTGATATATGGGATGATCGGGTGTACATCGTTATCTCCACACGAATGATCTAATACTTATACTATGATCATTTTTCTTGAGTTGACACAACGGCACACAATATGTATGAAATCAAATTACCCTCTAAAAGACCATAATATTTGTTTAAAGAAATACATACTTCGTATATACTAGAGCGGTCAAAACGGTTATTCGAGTCGGGTCATCCTGGTCTCGAGTCATGATCTGGTCGAGTCGGGTCAGATCACTTTGTTATCTGGTTTGAGGTCGAGCTCGGTCAGGTTGGGTTTTTGGTACAGGTGGGGTTTGTGTCGAGTTATATTCTAGTCGAGATCAATTTCGGATTCGGATCATACGGTCGGGTTTAAGCCAGCTTATACTTTATAGTGCGCAGATAATTTCACGTGCGAGTTAGGTTTCGAACGGATAATTATCGGGTTGATTAAAATTTAGTTCGGGTTGACGCTCGGATACGAGTCAAGATTGAGTCCCATAACTACCGAATCTGGTAAAGTTTTTAACCTATGCTTTTTTTCCCCTTATATTGTAAAAATCAATGTATAATTTATTTCAAAATTTGAGTTTCATTCAAATCGATCATGTCATCAACTCATCGCGTGTTCTTGTCTGGTACTTATGAAGAATTGGGCCAAACTGAGGTTTGGAGTTACTATTTATCCTGGCCAGTGACAAGTCGAGTTATCAACAAATCGAGCAAAATATTTTAACTGGTCGCTAAGGTCAGGTCACTAACAGGTTGTGTCGGGTTATAATCGGGTTCAGATCATTATCGGTCGAGTGTCGAATCGGTTCGGATAATTGTTCATTCAGGTCATTTCTGTTATCGGTCATCTTCTGGTCGTGTGTCGGGTACGAGTAATACAATATCGAGTCAAAATCGATTATCGAGTTTGTCAGGCCGGATACGATTGGGTTACAGGAGTGTAAACTCATTTTTTCTAGGAGTAAAATTGCTCTCCCAATGATGGAAAACCATGTTCCCTTCAAAAAAAGTAGGAAACATTATTTTCTTTCATTTTCCTTATCTCTCTTGTACACTCCTCTCACTACTTGCTTACTTTCCTTTTCATTTTCCTTTTGTTTCTTCATTTTTCTTACATGGAGCCAAACAATGTAAAACTAATTTTGAAATTGTGCTTTCCATTATAAGTTATTTTCCACTGAAAATATTTTGCACTCAATCAAACAGAGCCTGAAAATATTTTTCACCCAATCAAACGGAGCGTAAATACCTGTTCTGATTTTGACACTAAAAGATGAGTACAAACATTCAGACAATTTATTTTGGTCATAAATCATAAAATCTTTTTTCAATGTAACCCGAGTTGGATACGTACTTTGTGTCCGACACTGGTACCGCCCATTACAAATAACATAAAATAGAAGTTGTTTGTAATTGCAAGTTTGTAACCCCTGTATACGTAGTAACAAATGCGGTTGCCTGCGGTAAGAATAAAAATCAAGTGCTTGCCCCTTGGCGGGCATTCTGTTACATACCCAACTCTGACACACTCACACAATCATACTCACCCCCCTTCTCAGTTCTCACTCTCTCTCTTCGTTTCTCTCTTCTCTCCGCCATTAAAGCTCTATTTAAGCTCCCCTTAAGCTGCTTTTCCTCCTCCACTAATCTATGTTTAAGCTCCTCTAAAGCTTATTACACTCTGAAGAAGTGACTGAAATTCAGCGACAATGTTCTACTCTCATCAGCTGCTTGCTCGAAAAGCTCCACTCGGACAAATATGGTATCGATTTCATCTCTCATCCACTCGGACAAATATGGTATCGGACAAATATGTTAAGTTTGAATTTCTACTTAGGTTAACTGGTTCATCCTCTGTTTTTCTAATTTTTTTTTTCATTCTGGAACTTAATTTTCTAGGTTTCATCTTCAACTACGATAGAGATTTTAAATTAGATTGGTTTGTTTGAATTTTCATATTATGAATATGAATGTGCTAGTTTATTTTATCCTCTGTTTTCGAAATACCTCCATCATCATTATTTTTTTTGTTATGCGTCGATTTCTGATTTTCTGTTGTGTTTGATCTTCAATTAAAATGGTGTTATTCTATTATTTAGTTTTGTTTTCGAATTTTTCTAGTTAATCCAGCGTTAATTTAGATTTTACCCGAATGATTTTACAAAATGCTCAAACTCTGTTGAAAAATAATTTCAGCTTCTCTAGATTAATTTTCATTTTGTTGCCAAATTGCTCGATTTTCCGTAATGTAACACAAAAATCGCAATTATTTTGGCGAAATTCCTGCAATTACGTCAGTATTATCTGTCGTAGATTTATTTTTTAGCTCGGAATTTTCTGTGTAATCAACAATGGAGAATCACATTTTATTAAATTCTCTCTGTGTGTATAAGGATGGCAGCAACAATGCATGCGAAGATGAACAGGAAAAAGCTCGATCAAATCGACATCATCCGAATTTGGTTCTCTCTCCTCTTTTCCCCTCTCTTCTGAGCTCAAAGTTGGTTTCAATTTTCTGACATTAATGTCTATTTGCGAAATTACAGCGAAGAAATCTTAAATCCTTCAGTACCAATGGCGCTGAGGCTATCTGGGATTTTAATGGGTATAGTATACTTGGCGAATAAGTAACCAATTCCTTCTTATAATTTTCAATTTCTTTTTTATGTGATTAATAAATTTATTTTCAATTTTAATTAGGTGGTGTGGTGATTGTTTATGAACGCAAAGTTCGACTCCTCTACGGTGAGCTCCATTTTCGTGGGATTTTTTTAAAAAAATATTTAAACATTAATTGTGATTAATGTGCTTCTAATTGTGTGAATTTGTGTTCTAAACAGATGATGTTAATCGGCTTCTGGTAATGTTAATTCCAATTTCACCCCTAGGGTTTTTACATTCACAATTGTGCTTTTGATGGTGTATTTTCGAGTGTGTGTGTGATACTGCGACTGTATAATTTATGCAGGTTGAGATCAACTCAGCATGGAAGGTGAAACCTGTTGTGGACCCTACAGTTCTTCCCAAAAGCAAAAATCAAGCCAAGTAGGTCCCATACTGACTTCTCCCTTTTGAGTATGGAATACTTTTTTGATTCTAGATTTCTGGGTGAGCAATCAGAAGTTTGAGTTAATGCTTTGTTTGCGTTATTTATGCAGGTTTGAGGCTGTGACATTGCCTGAGAATGCAGATCTTGGAGATGTTGAGCAGACTATTGACTACTCAAACAAATTTACCAATAGTGCAACATTTCAGCAAACTGCTTATTTTGCCATGGTAAGTTTAAGTACCACACTTCACCTAAAATCGTTTGTGATCAATCTGGAATGCAATCCATTTACTTGCTAATTTGCTGTATGACTGCTATTCCTATGAGCTGCACACTACTTTCTGAATGTAGTTAACTCAAACTTTTGATTGCTCACCAAGTTAATAGCGTCCAACTTTAGGCCACTTTGACGCGTCATGACTCATGAGATTTGACACTTCCTACTGTTCCTAGATTGAATGAACTCATAAAAAATCCCTAGAAATGACCAATTGGAACCCCTGGGACACAATGATACTGACTTCAAACGTGGAAAGTTCTAATTGGTTAGACTAGTGTACGATTCTGATTTCCTATACATTTGCTCTATCACTCCATGTATATGCGTAACATACTTGCAAATCTCACATAATGGTTAAGTGTATTCTTGAATCTTTTATGGAGGTTGTGAAATTTCAACATTTGTCGCAAATTTGCTGATTGTGAACCTGTTTGTGATCATCCAGAGACTAGATACTATTGATGAGCTCGCTGAGAGCTTCAGGGAAAAAGAGCCGAATGAAGGCCACCATCAAGGTTTTTCTCTAGACACTATTCCAAGTTTTACTCCCAATTTTCTGTCTGAAAGATTGTGAACCTTGTAATAGTGTCTGTTTATAGTGGATTATTTGTATTGTTGTGCATAGAGATTAATATGTTTTCACCTCCACTGGTGACTGCAATCTAATCAATCTGCATATTTTTTTGTCAGCGGAACCTGCTAATATTACCTTAGATGACCCCTTTGATTCATATCAAGTTGGCAGTGGTCTCTACAATCGTTTTGAAAGGTAAATTTCAATAGCAATGCTAAATATTACCACCGATTTTCCTAAATAGTTTGAAGATAGAATGCTCTCGTGCCTTTCTGCATTACATGTTCAAACTGCTAACTTTGTAAGTTTACAAACTTTCAATCTGTCCTTTGCAGGTTTGATATTGAAGGAGACGAAGAAACTCAAAACAATTTTCCATTTCAAGGGCACACAGAAATCCCACCTGCTGCTGTAAACTCTCCACCTCCAGAAAGGGAGCCACAGAAAGGTTACATTAATAACTTTATGACCGGCGCTACATAAGCATGCTTAGGTTCAATCATGTACAGATAATAAGGCATAATGGTTGTTCTGGTGTGGATATAAAACTACCTGCTTGTTCTGTTCGTATTTCACAAAATGGATCTAATAATAAGCTAGTTGGTGCAGATGATAATAGTAAGAGTCCTTCCAGAGAAAATGATATTCCTGAACATCCAGCAGAACAGGCTAATTTACCTTCTCCTCATCTCAAGGAGGCTGGACAGGTAACTATTTTAGGTCTGGTGTCCTGTCTGGAAATGAAATGCTATTAATAATCATTTCCATATGAACTGCAGCAACCACAACGACGTTTACAGAAGCGAAAGCCAGGAAGAAAGAATGCAAGGGGGTCTCCTCTATTAATGGATATTGAACAAACTATGCTTCCAAGCAATATATACCAGACCTGGCTCCAAGATACGAGTGACATACAGTTCAAGAGGCCCAAAATCGTAGAGGTTTATCATCCATACATGCTTTAAAATCCTGTTAATTTGTTATAGAAGGCATGCATAACTATGCTGTGGAGTACTTTAGTAGAGTTGTTAAAGCAAGAAGCTACTATCAAGCTTAACTTGCAACTTTACTGTTCTGCAGCATGACAAAGCAAAATCAGCTGTGAAGGTAGCCAAACTATTAGACCTGCCACCAGTAGCGCTGTCTTGTGGACTAGTCGGTAAATACTGTGAAGTCTATTATCCACAACCGCTTCTAGACTTGTGGATGACAAGTATGCAGCCTAGGCAAGATTCACCTTCTGGTTAGTGTTTACTCAACCTCTAATAAGAGATTTCTTGGCTGTGGAAAATGTCATGACAATTTCAATTTCTTGTACAGGAAGGACTAATTCACCACATCCACCAGAACCCTCATCATCCTCACCACTCCCAGGACAAGACTATCGAGATCCACCAGAAATTGTAAGAAAATAAATTTCATCTAGATTTATCATAAAATCAATGTATGACCTGAAATTTTTGTGTTTTTAAGCTAATGACTGTTTTTGAAGCCTGGAAATCTTTTAAACTGATAACTTTGTGTTCTTGAAGCCCATGGGAGGATTTGGCAATGGAGTGACATCTGAAAGATTAGCCTCGAGAGAAAGACTACGAAGCAACTTGGCGACAGGAGTTGAGTTGCCTATCAATGAGTTCAACCTCATGTCCAATGGTGTGGGCATGACTAATCAAAATGCTGCAGTCACTAACTCAGGTATCGTAAGTCTGCTATTTTATGCTTTTAGATGAAAGTTGCATTGTTTGTAAGAATTTACTAGATTTCAGGTGGAAATTTTTAATTTTTTGTGCTATTACAGGAACATCTGTTCCCAGCCCAGGTCCTGGACTCGACTTCATGTCAAACACTTCAGACAGCTCAGGACGGTTAGTACACAATTTGTTTATTCCCTATATTACTTGTTTTGATTAAGGAATCAGATTTATACCTGTTTGTATATGAGTCCCACTTTATAAATGTATGAAATTCTGGATTAAAAAAAATTCAAATATGATCTTTTGACATATGATGAATTAATGGTTAGGTTTTGAGGTTATTGAAATGTCAATATTCTTAGGTTAATGAAAAAAAGGCCTTCTTCAACAAAAATGAACACTGCTGGTCTTGAATCACTGGATGAGGAGAACCAATGGATACATGACGCAGCAGAACACAATCTACCATCGTTTGGTGAGCAACCTCAACCAAGATTCAAGATGCCTAGACACTCTCGACATGGTCCAACCCCTGATCATGGTAATATACCACACTTATGCAATTTCAGAGTTTCTGTGAGAAGATTTCCAACAACCATATCATTGCTTATTTGCTTGATTTTTGCAGAACTTCTGATAGAAACAGGAATTACTCAAACACAGTGTGTTGCAGTAGATGAGGAAGCCGAGATGATGGCCAACAATATCTCTACGTACGTAATGTCAACCCTCAGTCATTTTGGATTCTGTAGTACAGAAAGTGAATCCATTTCTGATGTAAACAATTTTGTTGCTGATCTAGGCATCTGAAGTCATACTTCGAGACACCAGGAGCACCTCAGACAGAATCATTGGACCAGCTTGCTTTTGGAATGAACAGGAAGCAAGCTGCACAGCTTTTCTATCAGACTTGTGGTAAACATCCATCTCCTAATAAGCCTCATAAACTACATATATTAATCTAAAAATTCACCAAAATTTCATTTAACTTGAAACTACTGACACAAAGATCAACTGCGCGCATTGCAGTTCTAGCAACGCGTGATGTGCTGAAAGTACAGCAGAATTCAGCATATGGAGACATTACCATCTCTAGAGGAGTTAAGATGTGAAAATGTGTGCAGTAGAAGGGCCTAAGTTCATTACTCGACATTGAGATATTACACCCACTCATCTCATTGATCAGCATTCAACACTGATTCAGACATTTTAAAGTATGCAGCTTGCACAGGAAACTCAAAGGATATACAGTATACATATAGAAGATAATTAAAGTTCTTATATTGGTTAATCTAGTGGCTACTTCAGTACTTCAATCTATATACTCATACGGATATAGAAATCTGTTTACTCTAACTCTCTAAGTTCATATTTGGGAGGGCTATATATATATATATGTTCATCAAAACACTAGTTGAAAAGGCAGCCTTTTTTTTTTTTTTTGACGGGTAAAAAGGCAGCCTGATCATACTTATTGGTGATGAAACTTTGACCCATTTGTAAGATCTGATAGTATTATTATTGTTATAACTATAATTAAATTTCATTAGCAAAGTAAATGTATCTCTCTGATCGATTACCTGGTAAGTTTATGGTGGTTCAACTTCCATCACGATTAATGTTAGTTTCTGAATAGATTTGATCATGTTTAATTCATGCTACTTTAATGTTAAAGCTCCCTTCTTTTTTCCCCTTATGTTACCCTTTACACAGAGCAACAAAATGAGATACGCTGATCCAAATTAAGTAGAAGATTGAGTGTAGCTCACACGGTTTAGAACAACTCAGAGTCCCTAACTTGTTGCAATATATTATGGGCACCTGTTTCAGCTGTCCATTTGCACATGCTTTAGATTGTATTCAATTCCTGCTAATCCTGATAATAATAGTATTTCAGATTCACACAATCACACCTAAGCACGGCTTTGCTCAATGAACAATACTCCGTATAAAGAGTGCATAAGTCCCACTCTTTATTAATATTCACATTGTCCCAACCTCTAATAATTTACAGACATACTTGTACTGTTATATGTTAGAATATGTTTTGAATCGGTTAAATTCTTTACTACGACACCCAACACGGTGAGAGCACTATATAAACTTCTTATGCTATAACGTAGTTGTATTTGTAGTTTGTACTTCTCAAGATTAAAAAAAATTTCCTCTCTTCTGCTTGTGGACGTAGCTAATTCATTATTGATGTGTTAAATAGTTGTGTTTTTTATTTACGTTCTTTATTGTTTTTACGCCTCTCTGTGTTCATGACTGGGGAGCAATCACCTTTGAACATGATCTTCTATACGGTGTACATAGAAAAATCAAGTAATGTTGTGGTGTCGTTTATCCATAAAAGAGTACAACTCCAACTAGTTTCCATGGTGAAATAGGCCACATGGCAGCTTTACGAAATTTTAATACGCTTTATGGTCAATATATTTTATGGTTTTGGGTCGTAATTACATTTTGGAATGATGCAAAAATATACAAGTACTCATAATCTACACGTTTTGACTTTTGAATCACATGTCAAATACGGAGTAGTGGAGTACTAATGTATCACCCACAGAATGGCCACGGACAAAAAACCCAAAAGATTGCCACTCTTTTCCCAAATTTTAGTTGTGCGTTGAAAGAAATTCCAATAATTATAGCCAATGACTACTCTCTTTGTCTCTTTTTGTTCTTTACGTTTTCCTTTTTGGGTATTTCAAAATATTCTTTACATTTCCTTTTATATTATCACATAAATGACTTAGTATTCTATCAAAATTTGTGTCCAATTATTATTTTAACTAATTAAATTTATAGGGTCATTTAATCTCACACACTTTTTCATTAGGACATTAAATTTGTCTCATTTTCCAATATCATAATTTTGATAAAAGTGAAAACATTATAAATAAACGTAATTATCTGGTTTAAATAAAAAATTGAGGACTCTCAATGCAAATTAATTAATCGTTAAAACGCGTGAAAAATACCAAACGTAAAAAACAAAAAGAGACGGAGGGAGTACTTTGTAAATTATGAAATTTTCAAGCTAAAAGATAAACCACTGGAGTGAAAATACCCAAGCAAATTGGTTTAAAACAAGCTTATTTGTTTGACAAATAGTTGCTAAAAGTTGCCGAATAATTAATTGACAAGTGATATCAATTTAAATTACAAAGTACTTGCTAGTCATTGGAATACAAATTAGCTAGAAAATAAAAATAGGTTAAAATCTTATGTGGCATAACAAACTAATTGATTATCGTTGGAAATTCTATTCAACTACGGAGTAATTTTCATTTTATCCGAATTTAAATGAACACGACTTTATTAGACCTTACAAGATCTAATACTTGAGCGGAACTTTATGCTTAACTAAATTGTAGTTTTATTCTTGTAAAAAATAAATTGTATTTTATTGGCAATTGGATACATTTTGTAGGTTTGGATTTCTTACATTAAACGGCTGATTATTTTCCAAGCAGGAAAATGCGGAGAGAATCAAGGAAATACTTAACAATTAGTCAGTTCTTGCAAGGTTAAAAATTTCAGGTGAATTATGTACATTAGATTGGCCTAATGTTGGCATACCAATTACCAACCTTATTTACTTATTACTCCTTTAATTATTTTTTTATCCCTAAAACTGCCCTTCCTAATTAAGTCTACGTTTTATGGTCCATATCTAGGTCATTTTTAGAAATAAATCACACCTAACATATTATCGTACTAGATTTTAGCCCGTGCGTTGCACGGATTTTATTAAAGTTTTAAGTAAAAATAAAGCTCCTATTACAACTGCTATATCTCTATTATATAAGGGAACTCATGAGGTTATTTTAGTAATTTAACTTTTGGTGTACCCTATTGAATAGACTTAAATACCCTTGATCACTTGACAATTAAAATATAGATTATTTCGTAATTTAAAAAAGCTATTATTTAATGCAAAAATTAACAATGAAAAAACCTATTATTTAATGCAAAATTAACAAATCAGTAAACCCAACCACCCAACTTATATCAGGCATAGACTATTCAACAAAACCAAAAAGTCAACAAGTAAATATATAAATTCTACAGTAAACAAGGAAAGAAGATAAAATGCTGGGGAAATAAGCCCTACAAATTATAATATGTCAATAATAGTGAAAAAAGACCCAAAAAAGTATATTACAAATTTATTACAATTGCCGAAATTGCATAATACGTTTACAGTAAATCACTCTAATTACTAGAATTAATTTTGCCGGTGATAATAATGTATGTAATATTGTAAACGAGTTCATACCAAAAACTTCACCACCGTTTCTCTTGAAATCGCGTTAACACATGTAATAGTATTCTCCCGAATCCATGCAAAATAAGAAAATAAATTGTGTTATTGAGATTATAAATTGAACAGTTTATGTGATTTATATTATTTCGTCTCCTATATTGAAATTATTCATCTTTTTTTTTACATTGTTGCTAGGTAGATTGAATATGTCGTAATAAAACTCTTGCGTTGATTTTTATACGAGATCGAAGGCCGAAATCACTACAAGAAAATGGAGTTTTTCCGAATAATTTTACCGAATGCTAAATTAATAGTCAGTAAACTTGATTTTACCGATTGTTTTTAGAATAGTTGTTAAAATTAGTCGGAATGCATGTGGTGAAGCAAGTATATTGCACGCAAAAGAAAAAAGTAAAATACTAATTTATATGTGCAATTCAGATTATTCAATGTGTAAGAGCATGAATTATTAAATTGTTTTACTATTTAGATTTTTTTAAATAGAGATGATGTCTAATTTTTCTTTAGGTGAACTTTCCGTATATTTTTTTTCTTGCTTATTATTTGTGGTGATTAATTGTATAAATATATTAATATCGCACGCATCGCGTGCATATAAGACTAGTTTTATATATTAGATTAGATTAGTGTTTGATTTTGAATTGAATTTCATTTTTGATTTTTTTTTTTTAATGATTAGAGTGTTTGATTTTGGAATTGTATATATTAGTAATTAATTAATTAAAATATCTATGTGGCAACTACTTATTTATCTACGTGGCACTCGACTTTTTTAATTCAAAAATAATTTAGAAATCTTATTTTTCATTGGCCAAAACCATTAGATTTCCTACGTGGCGCTCAAATATTGGATTAGTGTTTGACTTTGGACATAATTTTATTTTAGATTAGTGTTTAAGTTTGGATTAAATTTTATTTAAGAATTTTTTTAATTATTATAGTATTTGATTTTGGATGAAGTTGTACATATTATTAATTAATTAATTAAAATAACTATGTGGCACATAATTATTTATCTACGTGGCACTCGACTTTTTTTATTCAAAAATAATTTAGAAATCTTATTTTTCATTGGCCAAAACCATTAGATTTCCTACGTGGCGCTCAAATATTAGATTAGTGTTTGACTTTGGACATAATTTTATTTTAGATTAGTGTTTAATTTTGGATTAAAATTTATTTTAGATTTTTTTTAATTATTAGAGTATTTGATTTTGGATGAAGTAGTACATATTATTAATTAATTAATTAAAATATATATGTGGCACATAATTATTTATCTACATGGCACTCGAAATTTTTAATTCAAAAATAAATTAGAAATCTTATTTTTTTTATTGGACGAAAACGTTAGTAATCCTACGTGGCGCTCTAATAATTCAGCAAATATGCCTCCCACGGATTCTATTAAATTGTTATGTTTAAATAAAACTCCTATGTATATACCAACTTTATATACTTCGTATTAGATTAAATTAGTTTTGATTTTGCATTGAATTTCATTTTAGATTTTTTTTATTTTTTTTAAATTATGAGAGTGTTTGTTTGGATGAAATTGTATATGCGTAATATTATTAATTAATTAATTAAAATAACTATGTGGCATTTAATTATTTATCCTGGGACTCGACTTTTTTAATTCAAAAATAATTTTGAAATCTTATTTTTCATTGGCCGAAACCATTAGATTTCCTACATAGCGCTCTAATATTGGATAATGTTTGATTTTAAATTGAATTTTATTTATTTTATTTTAGATTAGTGTTTGATTTTGAATGAATTTTATTTTAGATTTTTTTTTATAATTATTATAGTGTTTGATTTTAGATGGAGTTGTATATATTAGTAATTAATTATTTAAAATATCTATGTGGCACCTAATTAATTATCTACGTGGCAATCGATTTTTTTAATTCAAAAATAAATTAGAAATCTTATTTTTCATTGGCCGAAACCATTAGTAATACTAGATGGGCGCTCTAATATTTCAGCAAATATGCCTCTTTTATATATATATATTAGATTTGTCCTCAATATCCAATATTATGACTTGTTTACTCCGAAAACCGTTAGTTGCGTAAAATGGGTTTACAATTCAATAAACTTGTTATTCCTAAGCACATTTGTACATAACTTTTGAAGTGTCGACTTTTTCTAAGGTCAAATTAGAGTTATCCTTCTACGTAATACTTCCTCCATTCTTTATTAAATGACACAATTTTTTTGTCACGTTTGCCAATGCAATATTTCAACCATTAATACCTTTTATTATCAATGGTTAAAAATTATAAAAGTTTGATATTATAAAACTATAGGATAAAACGATTATAACAAGACCCCACATGACTATATTTTTTTGTTAAATATAAATCACAATTGATGGTCAAAGTATATTATATGAATAGTGCCATAAATACAATTGTGTCATTTAAAAAAGAATGGAGAAAGTATATCTTTATTTAACTGGTCTCTATAAGAAAAAGAAAAAGAAGAAGCTAAGTCTAATTTAGAACCCGATCGACTTTGCCAACAACAAACTTTGTAACTAATTAAAAGAAAAATTATGTTAACTTTTTTAACCCAAAAAGATTTTTTGTTTAACATAATGTACTACTTATTGTCAATGCTAAACATGCCTATGCAAAGACGAAGAAACAAAAAGTACCATAATTTCGAGCTAACAAGTCACATGCCACATTTAACTGGTGTCAATTCACTTATAATTAGGGGGTCAATTCTGACAAACGGATTTGGCCGGATTGGGTTTATCGTTTCAGGTTAAAACACATTTATTTTCCCAACGAGTCGAATCGAATCGGGTTTAAAAATTAACGGGTCTGGCCGGATTGGGATTAAGCATGGATTCATATCTGATCATCTTTTAACGGGTTGTGTTATAGTGGGCTGTAAACGAGGTTAGGCCGTATCGGATCGGGTTTATATCGGTCTGGTTCATCGGATAAAGGTTTGAAATGGGTCGGGTTGAACAGGTGTAGTCGGGTTACATCTGGTTTAGGTTCATATCGGCTCAGGGTCGTCTTATCATTTGGTTATTATCGGTTTTGGTTCATAGTAAGTGGATAAATTAGTAGCGGAATGAAATGGGTAGTGGGTTGTAATTTGGGTCGGATCGATTCGGTTCTAGATTTAAATCATAATATCGGGTTATTATTAAATCACAACTTTAAATACGTTTATAAATTATAATATTGAGGCATTAATTAAGGGACAAGGGCGATAACTAACTTTTAAAATTGTTAAGAATTAATTTAAGATTAGTGGCGGGATCAAACGGGTTTCCTCATGTTGAACAGTTTGGACTGAAATGGATCAGATCATTATCGGGTTTCAGATCCATTATATTCGAGTTAAAACCGATTGGGTTGCTACAGAACGGTTTGTTATCGGGTTTCAAATCTTAATCGGGTTAATATTTTTGGATTGACCGGGTTGAATGTAATCAGACCAAATTGAATTTATAGTTTCAACTTATTTTATGTTCGAGTCGGATTCTAAACGATAGGAAACAACTCAACGGGTTCAACGGTTTGAGTCGATAATTAATACTCCCTCCGTATTTATTTAAGAGATACACTTGACCGGACACGGATATTAAGAAGAAAAATCGAATGAAATAAAATAATAAAGCAATTGGGGTTAGATAGATATTTTAATAATTAAACAAGTGGGGACCATGTCATTTTGGTGGGTGGGAGGTGAGGTGAGTGTATGAAATTATTTGTTTAATAGGATGGTGGGTTATAAGGTAAATTATATTTATTATTTAATTAGATGTTGGGGTTGATAAGTTACTAAAAATGGCAAATGTATCTCTTAAATAAATACGGTCGAAAAAGACAAATGTATCCTTAAATAAATACGGAGAGAGTAGCTCTACTTACAAATTACAACCACAATCCGCAACGAGACACAATCGTCAATGGTCACATGACTCACATATGGTCCATATGGAGCAACCTCCCCCATTACGCTACCTAAGTACATAAAATTTTCAACAATGGTAATAAATCAATACAAATCATTAAAAAAATATTTAATTAATGCTTGCTTAGCTGCACACTTGCACGAAGACACGAGTAACACAAACTCACTATTCACTAATCCTTCTTTCTTCCATTTTATCCATCTTTTTTACATTTTTTTAATTTCTTTAACTCTACCCCTATAAAAGCCTCTGGTCACCGTCACCTTTTTTATCTCTCTTCTTTCTCTCTCCAAAAAAAAAACAAACTCTAATGTGGGTACCATGGGTGAAGAGATCTCCAGCGCACCACCACACCAAATCATCCTCCACCAACACCTTCTCATTCGACGACCACCCTCCGCCGTCACCGATGAACCAACACTCTCCATCGTTAAAAGACATTGAAACGCTATTCAACCACCACCCTCCTCTCACCCCTGTTCACAAACACTCTCTTTCCTCCATCCCTTTCGCCGCCGTGCCCCAAAGCCCGGTCCATCACTCTGTCTCCCTCAAGGACATTCATTCTCTCCTCTCCGACAACCCGGCCCAAACCCAACCCCGAAAGCCCTCCGTCTTCCACCGAGTCAAAACATGGGCCCACCGTCAGTCTCAGCATTCCCAACCACCTCCACCGCCTGACTCCCAAAACAGAGTCGTAGTCTACTTCACCAGCCTCCACGCGGTGAGAAGAACATACGAGGATTGCAGAACCGTCAGATTAATTCTCAAAGGGTATCGGGTAAAAATGGACGAACGTGATTTATCAATGGACAGGAGTTACATCGAGGAGCTACAGAGGATCACACCACCTTCAAATGGGAAAAGATCAAGTGTGCCGCGGGTGTACGTGAACGGGAAATGCTTAGGAGGGGTAGAGGAGATCCGACGGTTGCACGAGAATGGAGAATTGAAGAGGATGATCCAAGGGCTGGGAATGGATGAAGGAGAAGAGGGAATTTGTAGGGTGTGTGGCGGGTACAGGTACGTAGTGTGTGAATGGTGTGATGGAAGTCATCGGAGGTATGTGGAGGGGAAATCTGGGTTTAAGAATTGTAATATGTGTAATGTCAACGGTTTGATTCTTTGTGGGTTTTGTACTTCTGTGGGTTACTGATCGATGTACTTGATTCTGTGTCCCCACTTAAAATGGTAAAAAAACAAAAATGTCTTGGAAAGTAGTGGTAAAAAATAGCAGGTGGTGGTAAAAAGGTAAAAAGATGTGAGTTGTGAGTTGTTCAAGGTAGATGAGATTAATTAGCACTAGCTAGAATAATTTTGAGGTAGTGCTAGGTTGTTTTAGTGATTTAAAAGTTTCATGTTTGGGATAGTGATAGTGACTTAGTGAGACTCCATTTTGTAAGTAACAATTGAGAACATGAAATCAAAAAGTGAAATACAAATCAAACACAAATATTTTCAATGTTTTTCAATATTTGTTGCCTTACTATGGTTATCGAACGTTGGGAATGGCCGGAAGGCGTTAAAGATTATGTGTGTCTAACGTTATTTTTGTTGGTTGTTTGCTTAATTATATGGTGTCGGTTAAATGATTTTTACATAAGTAACGTTGAAAGTAGCGGGTGATGTTGTGACGTGTATAAACAACTCTAGAGTACCTCAGTATCTTGATAATTTTGGTAAGAAATATTCATGAAAGGAAATGTTAGCATGCTTGCCTATTAATAGGATGCTTTCTACTTTTATTTTATTTTGTTTAATACTCCTTCCGTCCCTTAATACTTGCACCGCTTTCCTTTTCGGGTCGTCCCTTAATACTTGCACCGCTTCTATAAATGAAAATCTTTACCAATATTATATTATTTCTCGCACTTACCTACTAACCCACCTATACCCCTACTCCCTACAAAAAATCATTTAAAAATTCACACCCCACACTCACCACTCCCCACCCCTTACGCATTTCCCACTAACTATATTAAAAAAATACACTACTATCAATTAACACCCATTAAATTAATAAGTCAATTCAAATATCTTAAACTCCGCACCGATCAAACCGGTGTGAGTATTAAGGGACGGAGGGAGTACTAAGTATATGAAATTGGGTTCTATAATTATTTGGAGTCCTTTCAAACTAGCTAATGAGTTTTACTAAAAATAGTGTTGAAAGTGGTTGGTGATGTCTCTACTCTCTAGAGACTAGAGTTCCTCACTACCTCAGTATCTTCATAATTTTGGTAAGAAATATTTACGAAAGGAAATGTTATCATATTCATGGTTATTGATGGGATGCTCTCTACTTTTACTTTGTTTAATAAGTGGAGTATTTGAGTTTGGCAAGAATCTGGGGAGTAACAAAATAGTTTCAACTGTGGTACGAAACCTTGAAATTTTGGTCCAATTTTGGCGACGTTGTTGAGTTGACTCGTAACACAATGCCTTGTTTCAAATGTCGAAATAATCAGCGAACTTAACATTATTTTTACATTGAATGAAAAAATTGCATTAATTGTGCTACGGAGGTTAAATCAGGTCATCAGATCAATTATAAATAGTTCAGTTCGATTTCTATTCGGATTGTTTGGGACGGTTTGTATAACTTTGGTTCGGATGAAGTCAGATCATAAGTTGTTTTGGAATGAACTCGGGTTCGGTTGGAACTGGTTTGGGTAAAAAACAATTTTGTACCGGTTTGAGTTTGTTCATATTGAATTTGATACGAATTTTGACCGGTTCACTTCAGGTATGGTTGTATGAGCGAGTCTCGGGTTTTAGACGTTTCTCGGATGTGGGTCAATTACGAATTGAGTTTGCGATCCAAGTTTAAATTGAGCTAAGCTTGTATTCTTGTGTTCTATTAATTGAATCTCTCGAGTTTGAGATAAAATTCAGATCACTTTATTATTTTAAGACTATTTGAATACTATTTGTCTTGAGGTAATAGTATTGGCGTAGATTCTGTCGTTAGGGATGTGAAATGGTGACCCGACCCAAGAAACCAACCGATATCTAAACCGAATACATCCGGGAAATAGGAATCTCAAAATCAATCTGAAGTTGGCAAGAAGACCGATTTAACCCGTGAATCCACGGTCCGAACCTGAACAGCTAATGACCCTAGAAGACTCGTAACCCGATTTGCATTCGGTAAATGTTAGTTGAACCGAACCTGCATCCGATCCGGTAGCAATCTGAAAACTGATTTACCCGATAACAATTATAATCGACCAGACTCGATAAAATCCGATATCTTTTTTTTCCCGACCATGTCAACTCGAATACGAATTCAGCCGAATGATTGTCTATCCGACCTGATTATATCCGAAATAATAATCCGACCTGACTTGACCTGATAACCGAAAGGCACACGAGATAAAATAAACCCAATATAACTTGAACCCGTTTTAATTTACTCATTATCAAGTAAACCTAAGTGAACTACTAATAATGTAAATCCAAATCCATATATATACTTCTATAATAATATGGAGAAGGAGTAATACAAGTCTATAAATTCTTTATTTAGCATGAAGTATTAGAAATAATGAAGTGACCCGAGTTTGTGAAGTATTAGAACTAAAGAAGTGCATCAGAATTGATGGTAAAATCAAGAGTCACTCGATTCATAGAACACGTAAGTACATGTTTAACCCAATCTAAACTTGAACTCCAAACTCGATTCGCAATTGACCTGAATCAGAGGTACATCTGATCCTACATCTGATCCTAACTTGACCCGAGCACGATCCCCCAAGGTATACAAAATTATTTTTGTAAAAATTTTACTTAAAAGCTAGGAACTTACAATTTATGGTAAATGCTAGAAATGATATGTTAAAGTTAGATGTTGAATTTACATGTAACAGGAAATAAAAACCCTATGCGTTTTAATTGATAATTCGAAGGTACAATATATAGGAAATTAAACCCAAAGAAAACAATACATTTTGTATAGCAATGGAAGGGTGAAACCGTAAATGTTCTATTGTTAAGAATAAATAAAACAAAGAAGGAAATGAGGGACATGCACGTATATGTATTATTGGGTGAATAGTAATCCAAATGTTACGGAGTATACTTTATGAGACTTTCGTACATGTCGATTAGATGGGATAGGGGCTTGATAAAACTTGAAGGAAAATTGAGAAGAGAGCTCGATGATGTCCTTCACCAAGAAGAGATGATATGGTTTCAAAAGTCCAGATTAGAAGCAATTGAAGATGGTGACCGAAACACGAGATTTTTCCACCTCTCTACTGTGATGAGAAGGAAGTATAATCGCATCGATATGCTACAAGAACATGATGGCTCGTGGGTGACTAAACCAGACCAGGTTCGAAGCAATTGAAGATGGTGACCGAAACACGAGATTTTTCCACCTCTCTACTGTGATGAGAAGGAAGTATAATCGCATCGATATGCTACAAGAACATGATGGCTCGTGGGTGACTAAACCAGACCAGGTTCGAAGCATGGTGGTTAGTTACTAGAAGGAGTTGTTTACGGAGGACCAACCCAATTCGAATGCTATAAACTTCATGCCGGCCGGTTGCTTCCCAACAATTTCACCTAAGGAATTGACAGCATTAGCTCGCCCCTATGCAAGCTGTGAAGTAGCCAATGCCATAAAGAGTATCGAGCCATTCAAGGCACCAGGCCCGGTCGGCTTCCAACCTCTTTTTTATCAACGGTACATGTATTGGGTAAGCCCGAATGTCACCAAGCTTTTCCTTGATGTTGTGAATGGATGTGAGTTCCCGGATGGCTTAAACAAGGCTTTCCTTGTCCTAATTCCAAAGATCAGCAACCCTAATTTGGTGACTCAATTCAGACCAATCGGCTTATGTAACATCATCTATAAAGCAGTTACCAAGGTACTAGTGAACTGAACCAAGCCCATATTGCCATTCATGATTGCTCCAACACAATGTAGTTTTGTCCCTCGGCGCCAAATTACGGACAACATTATTATTGTACAAGAGATGCTACACACAATGAGGAAAAAACAAGGGAGTTGTGCCTATATGGCCATTAAAATTGATTTTGAAAAAGCATACGACCGGCTGCGATGGAGATTCATTCGAAATTCGTTACTAGAAATGAGGCTCCCTCAAGTTTTGATCGAAGTTATCATGAACTACATAACCTCAACGTCTCTCCAAATTCTTTGGAACTGCGAACCGACGGACAGTTTCAAACCATCCCGGGGAATTCTTCAGGGTGACCCTGATGAGCGACATTTATGTCGCTCTAAACCTTTATTTTCTTATTATTTTCATTTAATTTTCGTTCTTATTTTCCCTTTTAGCTTCATGATTTTGCTCACTTTTTAGTTTTAATTGAATTTGTAGTGTATATTAGTTTAGTTCACTTTTCCTTGGTTTTATTTCGTTTTTGTTTGATTTTTCTAGGATTTGATGGAGTTGAGAATGGAAAGAGCAAGTTGAGCATGAATGCAGGCAGGTGCACCCGCTCCAAACAAAGCAGCGCCCCCACAAAGTGGTGCGCCCGCGCCAAAATGGCCGCGCCCGCACCTGAAGGGAAGCTCCTTTTCAGCAGATTTTCTAGACATTCTGTCTAAGGCGAAAAGTGACGTTTGTGTGAAGGTGCGCCCGCACCCAGGGCTGCGCCCGCACCTTCACCAAATTCGCACAACCAATTTCATGTTGAGCCTCCCTTCGCCTCAAACGCCTCAGAGGCGCGCGCCCGCGCAAAATGTGGTGCGCCCGCACCCAAGTCAGATCTGGTTTTTGCCCATTTTCTCTCACTCATCGGTGCGCCCACACCCAATGCGGGTGCGCCCTTGAAGATCCTCGTTTGTGCGCCTGCACCTCTTTGGCGCGCCCGCACCCTTGTCCGGATTCGAAATATTTACTTTTCTTTTGTTCTTTTTCGGGAAAGGGTATAAATACCCCATCTTCCCCACTTTTAGAATTCATTCATTTATTGCTCTTAGTTTTTAGGGTTTTTAGAGAGATAAACACTTAGATAATCTTATTGCTTTGGTATCCAACTTCAATTTGTAGAATTCTTTGAAGCTTCAAGTAATTTTTTTCCTCTTTTCTCTTGTCCTTTGAATTTCGTTCTTCAACTTGTTTCTCTTTGTTATTTTTGTTGATGTTTTTCATACCCATAATTCCCACTACACGCTTGTTTGATTTTGGTAATTTCTTTGAATTTTGCTCAATTATGGTGGTTCTTTGTTTGAATTTCAAACTTAGCTTGTTGTTCCCTTTTATGGCTTGTGAGTAGTTACTTGCTAGTGTTAGGGGGGAAGCTTGGGAATGAATTAGGGGACTTTAGAAGGGAATTCATGTTGATGTTGTGATTAAATTGTGATTTGATGATAAGGATTTCCATGTCTAGTTAGATTAGTAGTCGCGAATGCTAATTCTATTTAGTTGATTGGAATGCTTCATGTTAGTTTGGCAAGAAATTGTGAATTAGTATGAGCATGTGGATAAACTAGTTCTAATTGTTAGTCACTTAGTCTAGGGGTCATGCGAAAGCTCTCCCTCGGATTAGGCAACTTAATGCATTCTATCCGAGAGGTGGTGAATGCAATATTTCCGGTTTTCCCCTAATTATCATGTCTTTGCAACATCTTAGTGATTGAATCTTTGTCCTCCCCTAATAAGCCCAAGCGGAACCCCAATTCCCCTAGCTCTTTCCCTATTGATCAACTTGTTAATTAGCGTAGAATTGCTAGATAGTATAATCCAATTTACTCTCCTCTTCTAAGCTAGCTTGATTTTGTTAAACTCGTTCTCACCGTTCTCTTGGGACGATCCCGAACTTACCGCTATAATCAATATAGTTGGTTAGTTAGGTGTTTCTATAAATTTTGTTTGATTAGGTGGTTTTCGTATAACGACGCAAAAATCTCTTGTCAGACCCCCTCTCCCCATATATTTATGTGATTTGTATAAACGGGAATATCAGTACTTGGTGGACTTCGAAGAGGGAATATCAGTGAAGGAAATAATGCCCTTGGTCCAAGTATGCATTCAATGTTAAGTCTAATAAATGCGGTTCAGTATTAATTTTAATAATTCAGTGAGATCAAGTGAGCTGAATGCCTAGCTAGAGGCCGCTTCAGTTCAAGTGGAATTAATGATATTAATCCACAGCTTACTCTTGACTGAACCCGTAGGGTCACACAAATAGTACGTAAACGGATCAAGTATTTAATGGCATTAAATACTCTATCTATGAATATTCGGAATCGACGGATCTTGGTTTCAGTGGGAGCTGAGATCGTCACAAGCAAGAAATGAATACTCCGGAAACGATGATATTGCCGGAAACGGAAATATGGATCGTATCGGAAATATAAATATTATCCAAGTCGTAGATGTTGCCAGAAACGGAAACATGGTGCGTATCGGAAAATATTATCGGAAATGGAAATATTGCCGGAATCGGAAATATTGCCGGAAACGGAAATATTGTCAGAATCGGAAATATTATCGGAATCGGAAAATAGTTCCGGAAACGGAAATATTAAATATTTGTTCGAAACGGAAATTAATCTGGAATCGGAAATATTAAATATTGTTCGTATCGGAAATGAATTCCGGAACCAGGAATTTAATCGGAAGCGTATCGTACGAATAAGCATCGGACGAGGCCTGCCGGACGAAGGCCCAGCAAGAAGCCAGGCCATCGCCCAGCAAGCAAAGACGCGCGCCAACGCCCAGCCCAAGGCAGCGCCAGGCCCACCGCAAGGCAGGCCCAGCGCGCCAAGGCAAGGCTGCCCAGCGTGGGCCGAGCGCACGCGTGCGGGCGCCCTCGTGGCTCCGTGCGTGTGTGTGTTCGTGTCCATGCACAATTCCTAAATCTATTAGGATTTGGTGTATGATTAAATTCCTATTCCTATTAGGATTATTTAATTAATTAGAGTCCTTGTAGGATTCTAAGTTTAATTAAATCGTATCCTACTAGGATTCCAATTCCCTTTCCAAACCTCTATAAATAAGGTCCTAGGGTCATAATTTATAAACACGATTGAAGTATTCAAAGGGTAAGTTTTTGAAAGAAAAATCAGCCATACACTTGCAAACACAATAGCCGAAATTCCTAGTAACCTTAAGGGCGATTCTAGTTGGTCTAACTCGAGGCGGATCCGGACGTACTGTGGACTATCTACGGAGGGACGACATTTGGAGTCCTAAAGACTTGTTCTTGTTCGGTTCGGGCGCAGCTAGGGAGGGCACGCTACAAAGTGTATGCTCCTAAATTATGTTAAATGATTATGTGTAAATAATATGTTTCCTGGCATTAAGGTTTTCCGCATGATTTATGTTTTGTCATATGTATCATAACCTAACAATCAGTACTTGGTGGACCGTATAAACGGGAAGTTGCCAGGTTGGAAGGCTAGAATGGTGTCTTTGGCGGGCCGAGCCACCTTGGTCCAATCATCAATAAGCTCCATGGCATACTATGCTATGCAAACCACTAAAATCCCAAGAACTACCTGTGATGAAATCGATAGGGTGTCCAGGAGATTCATGTGGGGAGGTAGTGAAGAGCAACGTGGAGTTCACCTAGTTTCTTGGGACACAGTGACAAAAGATAAGGTTGACGGAGGTTTGGGAATTCGTTCCATGAGGCAAGCCAATGTCGCGTTTCTCACCAAACTTGGATGGAGAGTCTTAGCAGAACCGAATACGCTATGGTCAAGGGTATTGCGGCATAAATACTGTGACGGAAGATGTGACCTTGACATGTTTAAACACAAACAAGGTTCATCTAATGCGTGGCGGGGAATGGTTGACAATATAGATATACTTCGGCAGGGTGTGGGGATCGCTTTAGGTAATGGAGGTAAAACGTTCTTCTGACATCATCGATGGATAGGGAAGAAGCCTCTACTGGAATCAGCAACAAAGGAACCACCTTTAAACCTGCAAGATGTCACAGTTCAAGAAATGTGGGACACGGAACAGGGTTGGAGGTGGGAGGATTTTGCTGAATTTCTACCTCACAAGATACTGTAGGAAATTGATTCCTATGAATTAATAGAAGATGCAGAGGCTATTGATAAAGTGTTCTGGTCTAGAACGAATTCGGGTACCTTTACCATTAAATCGGCGCTGAAGATTATTCGAGGGGAGCTTGATGTGGGAGCTACAGAGCATTGGAATTTTATGTGGAAAATACCTATACCGCAAAGAATTCGATTTTTTTTATGGTTGGTCCTGCATAATAGGATTATGACCAACGCTAATTGATTTATTCGCAAGCTCACAGACGACCCACGCTGCCTTGTGTGTGGTGAGGTCAAGGAGAACATAGACCATGTGCTTCGCCGCTGCCCCATTGCTACACTGGTATGGCGTAAGTTTCCAGGAATTAATGACCATGAAATCTTCAGTGGGTCAGTGAATCAATGGATAATTCGCAACACAAAGCCTGACCCAATGCGAGATGAGAATTGGGTAATTGTCTTCTGTACCACTCTCTAATGGATATGGAAGTGGAGGTGCAGTAGATGCTTTGGGAGACAACCTGAAATCCCAGTTGATCAATTGGGGTTTATTATGGCCAAGGTGGGGCTAATAGTTCAAGCAATGCAAAGGTCTGTAGGGGAAGAAAGGAAAGGCATGCGGCCTGTGCAAAAGATTGGAGTTAGTTGGGTTAAACTAAATACGGATGGAACCTCGAAAGGGTGTCCAGGACAAGCTGGCGCAGGAGGTATTATTCGTGGGAGCTGCGGTAGAAGCATTGGTATGTATGCAACGAATTGTGGTATTGCATCAAGTACTAGGGCTGAATTCTTGGCTGTTTTGAAGGGTTTGGCATTGGCTTGGAACACGGGGCAACGGAAGGTTGTCTTGGAGGTAGACTCAGTGGTAGTAGTGTGTACCCTGCTAGGAGAAGATATACCTAGCTCTCTATATTATCACATCATACGTAGGTGCAAAGAAATGATCTCGAAGCAAGCGTGGGTTGTAGAGGTACAACATTGCTATAGCGAAGCTAACCGGGCTGCCGATTGGTTAGCCAACTATGGTGTGGGCCTTAATCCCAAGCTTGGTATCATGGAAGCGGCTCCCCCGAGTCTTTGAGCCATTTTATTGAAGGATCTAAGTGGAATAACATTGCTGCGAAAAGTTCCCGCAGTTGCAGCATGAAGAACGAAGGGATATGGTGTAGCTTAGGCCTTTTGTTTTGTTTTCTTAGTTTTGATGTTTCTGCTTTTTCTTTTGTTTTCTCTTGGTTTTGCTTTTTGATTAATCTATTGGGCTAAGCCCGTCTTCTTCACCAAAAAAAATATATATATTAACTTTGACTCTCTTTTTACACATACATAAAAAATTAAATATTATCATATAAAAAAATGGTGGATTAGTCTCAATGTCTACTTTTCAAATTATGAAAAAAGTTATTTTACTAATAGATAATTAAAAATATTAACGGTCAAAGTTGTACGTTGATAAATGTGAAAGTCAAAGTGGTGCACACTTTATAAGATAAGCCAAACGTGAAAACACTATTTTCTTTTTGTTAACATTGTTCATGGTTCATTCAAATTTCTTTCTCGTAGGTGGAGGCGTGGAGCTAAAGATGGTTGTGAGTCGAACCTTGTGAGGCCCGACCGACACAGAAAAAGGCCAGCCCGACCCGAGCACCAAGTCAGGGCCAAAACTGAGCCGCATTTTTTTTAAAAAAATACGACAATGCACGAGCACGACACGACTCGACCCAACACGACAAAAATCGCTAAATTTAGTAAAATCAGACTTAGTCACAACGGCTCATGGGCCCAAACCCTCTTTTAAAATTGACCCAGCCCAACCTGATTCAGAGTGGGCCTTGCATGGGCGGGACCCATTATAATATCGTCGCAAAGCCCAACATGGCCCGGACCACAACCATGTTTAGGTGGAGCCGTGGAGCCATTTAAAGTAGTTCCATACAAAAAGACAAATTCGTCACGCGAGTGAGTCAACATAATGAAACCAAACCAAATAATGATGTCTGACTTCTTTTTACCCAGTCTTCATCTCAACGTATCATCCAATTCTGCACATCACTTTCTTCATCCATTCTCATTTCTGATTAATTTCTCTAATTTCTTTGAAATTTTCCAATTAGAAAACTACAAGTGTAACTTCCTTCCACCATTATTCCTTGTTTGTTTATCTCAAATTCAGAAATTCTACCCTCAAGTCAACTCCTCTCTTTCAAAAAGTCTCCCCCCTAGCGCCATTTCCTACCCCCCTCCCATAATCAACTAACATTCTCTCTCCAAATACACCTTTATCAATTATTTTCATCACTCTGCTTTTTTCCTCAGTGACCTTTCATTTTAAGGGTATGCATGTAAGTTACTCGGTACCAAGTCAAAAGTTTGAACCTTTAACAGTTGCCAATTGGGTATTTTTCTGAATTCTTCTTCTTTTTGGAAATTTTGAGATAAAAAGGGTTTCTTGTGGAATTGGAGCTGGTTTTAAAGACTGGGTCAAAACCCAGAATTTTTCTGGGGCAGTTTTTTGTTGAATTTTCGGTGAATATGTTTGGTGTTTAGTGAAAGAGAGATTAAAGAAAATGAATGATTATTGGTGGACCAATGTGTTCTTAACATGGAGTATACTGCTTTTTATTGGGATTTTCCAGCTTAATTCCTTCTTTTGTTGGTCTCTTAATCACGAAGGTATGTAAATCTATCAACCTTTTTAGTTTTGAATGACATTGTTACTGTAAATTCTGGGAATTCAATTACAGTTTTAGACTTATTTAAGTACACAAGTTCTTCTTTTGTTGGTCTCTTAATCATGAAGGTATGTAAATCTATGAGCTATAACAAGAATTAGATTAGATGATGAAGTGATATTCTTTTCTGAAAATGTTGATGATGTTTTTTGGGTGGTAAAAACAGGAATTGCTTTGCTTAAGTTTAGAGAGAAAGTGGTGAATGATCCATATGGAGCATTGACAAGTTGGAAGCAGGAAAATGGAGAAGCAAACCCCTGTTCATGGTTTGGAATTGGTTGTGTTGGTGGCCATGTTGTTTCCCTGTGAGTCCATTCATTATCTCTTTCCCCTCTTCCTTTTGATTTATGATTTTCTTTCTAAATTTCGCGACATGATTTTTAACACTGTTTTGTAAATGATGTTGTTGATATGATTATGGTTTGCTTGTTCTAAGAAAGTTTGTGAAATGTGAGGGGAAAAAAAAAGATGAAAGGTACAATATACTGTAGCATTTTTGAGAAATTGGGTTGATTTCTTGAACATTTTAGGGTTTGTTTTATTCACCCGATTCTCACTTATCTAACTTTTTTTGAACTTAATAGAACTTGTTTTAATTGTAAATTGTACTTGGATATCCCTTAATTTTCCTGAACATATCTTATCCGAACTTATTGTCCCTGAAATGAGTGGAAACGAGGTGAACAAAATAGTTACCTTATGTCTGAAGGTGTGTTCTTTTCCCCCGAATCCCACTTATCCAGACTTATGAACTACAGAGTATTAGCTTATGTGAACTTATCCCTTATACGAAGTATGTTATTGTAGTTGTAAATTGAACATGGAAACCCTATGGCTCTTATACAAACTTAATTGAGCTTATTTTCTTTATATGAACTTCTGAGTTTTTCCTGTAATAAATGAAAATAAGGTGAGGAGCCTCACTTATCATCAAAACTGGCAATGCACTAATCCCTTAGAAAACTAGTGACCTACAATCTGAAATACTCCGTATGTGCATTGGTACGTACAAATTAGTACAGTGGTAGTGATCTGCGTTCCTGTATCCATTCTAAGGACCAAAATTGTACCACAAATTAGGTAACATTGTGTATCATTATATTGTCACTGCTAGTTCATATGTTGATGATTTTTGCTGGGAATTCGTTTTTGTTTTTTTACTTTCCATATGTTGATTATGTCCTAAGCTGCGGTAAAATTTTCAGGAACTTGAAAAATCTTTGTCTTGAAGGAACACTAGCTCCAGAACTTCAGCATCTGTTGTACATAAAGACCATGTAAGAATATATTACACCATATGAAGGCCATTGCACTTCCGAATAAATTCCTTATACTATATGTAATTTTGTTCTCTCTTTTCTTGCATTTATGTCACTCTGAAGTCTTTTGCAGCATATTAAGGAACAATTCGTTTTCTGGATTCATTCCTGGAGAATACAGAAACTTAAATGAATTGGAGTTGCTAGACTTGGGTTACAATAGTTTTTGTGAACCAATTCGACATGACTTTGAACACAACATTCAAATCCTGTAAGTTACTGCAACATTTTGGCATATATATACACATCAGGTGATTTTCTCGTGTCGTTATGTTCCCACCTTTATTTGATCTGCAGTTCATTCGAGAACAATGGACTACCCTGCCACATATCTCCTGATCTAAAAGATACAACACGTCCTGAAGTTGAAGATAATAACCAGTTGAGTGCTTCTGTGGAAGTACCACTCTATCCGAGGTAACGTGGGACATTTTAGGGGACTATAGGGATATCTTAAGTTTTTAATAAGTCATTTACCTACAAGCAAATTCCTCTGGCAATATATCAAAGCCCTTGCATAAAAAGTACCCTTGAATTGAACTGCTTAGCTTAACCATATTCTAGATTAAGGCTCCGTTGGTAGGGTGTAAATCGTTTTCATGGAAAAGATTTTCCCCCTTTCAATCATTTTACGTTGTTTGGTTTGGCAAGATATGAAAAACAATTTTCCATAACTCCCTCAAAGGTGGAAATACCTTTTCCATTTGAAAGGGAGGAAAACCACTTTTCCATCTTTCCTCCTTACCTCCCTCTCCCTTCTTCCCCTCAATCTTCACCACCTTCTCCCAATTTCCTTTAAGGAAACAAACAAAGGAAAACTAGTTTGGAATTGTGTTTTCCCTTGGAAAATGTTTTCCATGGAAAATCATTTTACACTGAAAACGTTTTACACCATACCAAACGGAGCCTAAACAAGTTGAAATAGTGTTTTCTTTGGTGAAGTTCTAATGAGAAAGATGCTGTAAACCTTAGGCACAACGATCATTCGAGGATACTTCAGGATCGACATCAGAGTAGAACTGAAGGCTCTACTAGGCAACCAATTACAACTGACGAGACACATGCAGCTACATCTCCAGATGGACGGGCTTCACCTTTTGAGCCACGTCCGTCACCCCCTGCATCCCCAGAACCTGATTTTTTTGACATTCCAGGACGTAATGTGACGAATGAATCCCAACCACCACCAACACTACCACAGCCTCCCCCTCCTCGATCTTCTCCACGAGCTGCTAGACCAAGGGGAAATCTATTGATAATAGTGGCGGGAACAGTGGGTGGATTCATCGCTTTGATTTTGGTTGGTTTATTACTATTCCTCTTGAGGGGCAACAGGATCAGAAAGGCAACAGGGTTGAGTGGACAACTTAAGAGAGCATTTGTTGCAGGTTTTTAAGTTTTATCTTCTTATTTTATCTGCTTTTTTTATTGACAAGAAGAACGTTCAAAGAATCTTAATTGTGGATAAATTTATGCTAGGTAATGACAGATCAGATGGACTCAACAGTGATAAACCAAGTTTTATTGAAGGTTAGTACTCAGTATTGGAGTTACATTCCATATTTTATATCAACTTTTAGGTTATTTCTTCCTTCAAAAGAACTAATCATGTGGAGGATATTGTTTGCTACTTACTTTCACTAATTTTGCACAAAAGATAAAAGGGGAACAATGCGGGCTTCTTAATCCGTAGTACCTACTAGTCTAGACTAGCTAAGAATAGGGCTACATACATTCAAACTTCTCTGAATCCTTCCAACAACAGGATCTAGACTAAGTACTAGGTAGTTACACTTACTGTTGGTATTCAGCAGCATGTTGAACTGCTAACAATGCTACTGTTTTAGGTTTCTGCATCTGATAAATCCTTCCTCCGTTTCTTTTTATCTGCAACACTTTGTTTTTCATGTTTTCAAATGCATAGCTTGAACAATTAATATCTTTAATTATCAATTAGTAAAAATTAAAAAAAATTGATATTCAAAAAAATTGCATTAAGACGAATCTAACAAGATCCCACATAAATATGTTTTTCCTTAAGTATAGATCATCAAAGATAAACAACATGGAGTATGTTGAATAGTGCAAAAAGCAAAGTGTTGCAAGTAAAAAGAAACGGAGGAAGTACATTACTAGGGTACTATAAGTTATAATTCCTGCCTCTGATGATTAATCGCGAACCATTTCTTCTTCTCTTTCTTTTGTGTTCTTTGAATGCATATTTTTTACATTTACATTTCCATGCCTAAAAGCTTGATCATTAAGAATTTCCATTGCAGGGATGCCAAATCTGAAGAGGTCTGAGCTTGTAACTGCTTGTGAAGATTTCAGCAATGTCATTGGATCGTCATCTATTGGTACCATATACAAGGGAACATTTTCTAATGGAGTTGAAATTGCCGCTATATCTCTTGTTGCAACTTCCGCCAAGGACTGGTCCAGGAATCTGGAAACACAATTCAGGAAGAAGGTAATAGCTTAAAGTGAAAGACTTATAAACATTTATCTTGAAATGAAATGCTGCTGAATTGATGTTGTTCCCTTTTTTCCCCTAATCCAGATCGAGACTTTATCAAAGGTGAACCACAAAAATTTTGTTAACATTTTAGGTTATTGTGAGGAAGAGGAGCCATTCACTAGAATGATGGTATTTGAATATGCTCCAAATGGCTCACTCTTCGAGCATTTGCATGGTGAGTATATAATAGTCATCCCCTTTTATTCATGTACTTAAACAGTTAAACCTACCTGATAGAGTATAAAACTAATCTTGGGGCTTCAACCGTCAGCTTAAGCTTTTGGTTGAGTTGGTCCTTTGACATTGTAAGAAACATCACAGATTGACTGAAGGACATAACGAGGATGTTGAATAAATGTTACCCTAAAGAGACCACTCAGACCAGGCATTTATTTAAAACATTTATTTGATAAACAGTCCATGCTAGATTAGCAACTGATTCAGGTGTAAATTAACATGAAACGGACAATTCTTGGACCTAATAAGTTCAGATAGGATTATGTATTTATGCTGCTAATCCAAACATTGCTTCTTTTTTTTTTTTTTTTTTTCTGTTACTTGTATGGCATAAAAAGTTAAAGAAGTACAAACCTCTGGATTCATAACATATATAAAAACAAGTACCATTTAGGCTCTGTTTGTTTTGACTGAAAAATACCTTTCCGGAAAATGATTTTTCCATTTTCTTTTGTTTGTTTTGTTAAGGATGGAAAACAATTTTCCCAAAGGTGGAAAATAACTTTATCTAGAGGAAAACCAACTTTCCTTTGGAAAAGAAGGAATGCCACATTTTCCACTCTAATCCCTTACATTTCTTTTGCTCTCCTCTCATTTCCCCTTCTGTGTTCTTTTTCTTTATAATTTTTCTTGTAAGGAAACAAACAAAGGAAAACTACTTTCCGTTAATATTTTCCCTTGAAAATTGTTCTCCATGGATTTTCCTTTGAAAATGTTTTCCGTTCTGTTTAAAACAAACAGAGCCTTAGAAAGAGGGGAAACCGAGAGAGAGATTATTCATGTTAAACTATGTGGAATACGGATTAAAGAACTTGGTAGAATTACGATCATGCATGTAATATTTCTGTTTCCTGAATGATTTTATGATCCTGTGGGTTTCTTTTTTTGCAGTAAGGGAAGCTGAGCATTTAGATTGGAGAATGCGATTGAGGGTTATAATGGGAATGGCATACTGCCTTGAGCACATGCACCAACTAACACCACCAGTAACTCATCCAAACCTAAACTCATCAGCTGTAAACCTCTCTGAAGATTATGCTGCAAAAATTTCAGATTTCTGTTTCTGGAACGAAGTGGCTGCTCCACGAGTGCAGCCTTTAGCCATTGGCATGAGCGGCTTAAGTATAACATCAGTTAGCCCCGAGAGTAATGTCTACAGCTTCGGCTTATTGCTTCTAGAGATAATGACTGGCCGAATTCCTCTTTCTTTAGAGAACAACTCAATTGACAATTGGGTATCAGAGTATATGAGTGGGGAGCAACCACTGCAAGAAATGGTTGACCCTATGTTAAGGAGTTTCAAAGCCGAACAGCTTGATCAGATTAGCGAGGTTACAAGAAAATGCCTTCATTCTGAACAACATAGACCGACAATGATAGAAGTTACTGCAAGATTGAAGGAAATAACAGGTGTTATTCAAGATAAAGCTGTACCGCGATTCTCTTCCCTTTGGTGGACGGAGCTTGATACTCGTTCTGTAAATGGAACCTAGAAAGTTATATTTATAGTTCAGTGTTTTCGAGTGTTTTTGCTGGTTGTATGTATGTATCCCGAAGTATACAGCAGTCATGTGTTTTTATCACTTGCTTGTTATGTATAGTTTGTGAGCGTAATGTCTATGAAGTACACTTGATGGTTCCATTTTGCCTTAATTATCAGAACTCAGAAGTTCTATCTTTTTTCAAACAAAAATGTCTCTGTGATTGTTGTCTGAATTTGGGTCTCCAAATTCTGATTTAAGCTCTGTTGTGTTAGACTTATTTCAGACAAAAAAAGTTTGGATAAGTTCATTTAAGTTCAGAAAAATTCAGATAATACAAGTTCAGATAATACAAGTCCAGAAAAACCATTTTTTCAGACATTTTCACACACAAATAAGTTGAATAGAACAGAGCCCCGGGAAAATTCTTGTATCAGACGGTGAACCTTTCCACAGATTTGTTAGCAAAGATCAAGTGCCATCGCCGAAACTCTGTATTATTCATAGAGATACAGAGCACCTATTTGAAATGTCTTGTATTCAGATAAATTTTGGGGTTGACTTTCAAGGGAAAGATTCCATAACTTAGTACATTGTCTCATTTTTTTTTTTTGGTGCAAATGAGCCACAAGGGCGGGGATGAGAATCGATCCCAGGATCACCTGGAACCGGGATGAAAGCTCTAACCAACTGAGCTATCCATCACTCTCTAGTACGTTGTCTCATACTTCCTTTAGAAACTTACATGGAACCTAGAGTGGAAAACAGGCCCTTTAGTTCGGCTTCGGTTTGTATCAATTTGGATCGAGTCAATTTAGGCAATAAGTCATACATTTAATATAGGGGTTTACTTAATATAAAAAATTAATCAGTATTAGTCATATTTATATTAGAGTATTATATGATAGTTCGGGTTAGGTAATTGGGTACATGTACATGTCATTTTACTAGGTCTAATTAAACCCAGACATTCTACAACAGCAGAATTCAAGAAATCACTGATTAATCCCAAAAACTAATGAAATTACCTGATACTAAAGTTAAGAGAATGTTTCTATGAGTATTATAAAAATATTAATCAAATTCCATATTATGGACCTCACGTCAACTACCACTCCTTTGTTTTTTGTTGACCTTCTCCTTCTTCCTGCAGGCTGCAGTAGTTGCCTGCATGTCTGAAGTCAATTTTCTGAATTTAAAATCACAGTAAACACTGAACCTTAATTAGTAGCACCCACGTACGTTGAACCATTATTCACATCATCAACATATGCCATTACTTATAAATACCCTCCATTAATCCCTTTACTCCTAAAACAAAAACATAACCCAATTTCCTCAAAACCCTGAAAACAAAAAAACAGAAGAAAAAAAATGGCAAGAACCCTGAATTTGTTTCTGTTATCAGTTCTGTTCCTAGGTTTGCCATTCCCTTACGCAAGCGCGAATGCATATGAAACGCAAAAGAGTTCGTACCCAAAACCATACGCACCACAAAAGATGGAAACAGATGTGGTTGTAGAAGGGATGGTCTACTGTCAGAGCTGCAAGTACTCAGGATCATGGTCTTTCGAAGAAGCTAAGCCCATTGATGGTGCTATAATCAGTGTTATTTGCAGGAATCACAGGGACAAAGTAAGCTACTACAAGGCCTTCACTACCTCTAAAGAAGGCTACTTCTATGCTCAACTTACTGGATTTTCAATGAAGAATCCAATTCTGGATCATCCCCTTCAGGCTTGTGTAGTGAAGCTGGTTTCTTCCCCTATTGACAGCTGTGATGTCTTCACTAACATCAACTATGGTGTCAATGGAGCTCATCTTCGGTTTGAGAAGAAGAAGATTATGACAAAGAATTACAAAGCTGCCATCTATGCTGCTGGCCCCTTGGCTTTCCGCCCTGAAGATTGTACTCCTGACCAATACTGATTTTTTTCGAAACACCTCTATACTTAATTTTTGTGTATTTCTTCTGTGATTTTTGTAGGTTCTTGTCTAAATATGAGAGCCATTTGACTGTTCTTGAATCAAGTTATTAAGTATTAACATTTCTCTTTGCCTTCATAAATTTCTGATGATCCAAAAAAACCAATTAATATTTGTTTATAAAACAAAGTAATGAACAAAAGAGTAGAATAGAATATCAATCCATTGATTTCAAATTTGACCGTTTGAGGAAGGCGGCACCAGAGGGTGTCCAATACAACAACAAAATATTAACCCCTAAAATGAAGCATGCCTAAAAATCCAGAGGCATTTTGAAGAGGTTATTTATATCATCCATAGCTTCTCTTGTAAAGATCGTTGGTTCATGTTGTAAATCGTGGTTATTTTTGCTTGAAAACTTTTGTGGAGGTAGTTGTGGACCTTCCGAAGTATTAAATTCATCATCTGCAAGTATTGAAAACCCACCAAAATCATTTTTACCTGAGGCAGCTGTTGCTTGTGCCTGTCTTTTCCTTCTGGTGGTCCTGACAAAATCTATTGGCTTCCCAAACATGCCATTGATATCTTCCATAGCTTCTTTAAGGTTAACGGTTGGTTCCACCAACCCGTGGTGGCAGATATTTTCCACCTCTGGATCATCTAGAATAGCTGAACCAACAAATCTATGAACAACTGTGTCCTCCCTAAATTTGGTTCTGGTTTTTCTAGATGATTTCTCCACTTTCATCTCATTGGAAGACCCTGATAGGTGATCTCGAGGCCTTAAAAACACAAATGCATCGACTCTTGAAGAAGATGATGGGGAACCATCTGTTAATGTTTGAGACTCACTTGGTTCCGAATCATTGTTTGACTCATCATCAACAAATATCTTGAATGGTTCTTGGGGAGGCTGCTCTGTTTTATTTTGTGGCACTTGAAAATTTTCCTTGTCGTTTTGATTACTTGATCTAACTACATTATCTTGATTATCATCATCAATAAACACCTCAAGTACAGTGCTTCTGCTTTGATCTACCTTGGGTTTCTCTCTATGTGTTCTTCGAACAGCATTTGCAGTCTCAATAGGTTCTTTAAACATGCTATTTATTGCATTCATGGCCTCTTTCATGTTTATGGTAGGTTCTACGAGGCCATGATGACAGGCATCTTCTGTTTCAGATCTTCCAACAATTGCAGAATCCACGAACTTGGTCACAACAGAATCATCTCTGTATAACTTGCTTTCAGCACCTTTCTTTACCATATTTTGTGGACAATCGGTTAATATGCTCCTAGAATTGACAGGCTGTTTCTTAAAGGAAGATTTCTTGATCAAGGGTACTTCAGAATTTCCATTAACCTTGCATAAATTTTCTTTATTCTCCCCAGAGCTGCAAGTTGGGCCAGTAGTGAAAGAAATTGACAAAGGTCTCTTAGTTCTCCTCTCCCCACACTGTATCAAATAGTGAGTAAAACAGTAAAGGACTTTGGTTCCTTAAGTGTAGAACTGTTAAAAGTTTAAGAATAGAGTTGGAGAAGTAACCTGAAGTCTCTTATTCATGTGCCGTTTCATCCGTTGTATAAACTGTTCATATGATTTCTCCAATTCACCAAAAGGTTCTGCAAGGCTTCACAGAAGTTCAGAGAACGTAAGTAAATATAACTCTGTTGCACAAAAAAACCGTCATACTCAAACATCATATGAACAAATGATCCCATGTTTTATGCCTAACATAGACCATGTAATTTCATACATAACCCTCTAACAATACCCAGAATATACAAGCACACCAATAAGCTGAGAATACATGGATACTGAAGAATCTTAGATTATAAGCTCCACAGATATCGAAACCAGTGACTGAGAAATTATTAGCAAATACTCTTTTATCTCAGTTGATTTCTTCAGTCTCGTATTGAGATTCAAAATCAGCTATTACGTGAAGTGTAAATATCCCAAGGCATGGGACTATGGGAGACCGTATTCAGTCAATAAACATGTCACTTATCTGTTGTAGTAAATTGAACGGAACAATAATTTGTGTGTTACCTAGAATTCACCATGACGGTCTTATTATTTTGTTTCAAATAGGCACAGATTTCTTTGAAAGAACCATCCCAAGGCATGGGACTATGGGAGACCGTATTCAGTCAATAAACATGTCACTTATCTGTTGTAGTAAATTGAACGGAACAATAATTTGTGTGTTACCTAGAATTCACCATGACGGTCTTATTATTTTGTTTCAAATAGGCACAGATTTCTTTGAAAGAACCATCCGACTATCAAGTATATAATGAATAAGCTAATTGCAAATATGATCAAACATCTCTAAATCAAACACAAGACTTTTACTTTGAGACAGAAGACAGTATTCCTTTCTATATAGTTCCATTAGATTGGGCGTAAAATGGTTTCCTACACATTTTGATTAGCAGAATGATATAAGATACTAAAGGGGTCGGAACAAATCTTCCCATAACTTCAAATTTTAGAAGCCTAGTTTGTTCTTTTCTCAAAACAAAGGATTTGCTTCAGATAAGTTCAGCTTAGGGCTCATACATTCTGACACATTCAGTTTGGGAAACCAAGTTCAGAAAAGTTTAACTCGAGGTGGACAAGTCAACTTTTTAGTTTCAGATCTAACAAGTCCAATAAGTTCTATGAAAGGGTACTAAATTACTCCAATAAGCTCAAACATAATCAGTAGCCCAAAAAAACTCAAAAAAGTGCTGATTTTCCTCTCATTCATATCCAAACTCCAACCTAAATGTGTCCAATAAGTTCTTAGGATCTGTTATTCTGAAAACAAATAAGCTCGAAATCGGAACAGTTCAGGAAACTAACCATATTTCTTCTTCCATGAGTAAAAAGCCAACAATAAAATCTCCAATTTTTCCACCCCACTAAGGCATTAACTATTAATAACCACAAATTAGCAACAAATACCCTCTAGGGTTTCAACCAAAACCACATTTTCAACAGCAAAGAAAACCCAAATTGTTGAAGTAAACCACAAGCTAACATTACACAGCTACAATCTCTATATACAATACTTTTCCCCTTAAATAATTGCAATTGAAGTCTTGAAATTGGACAAAGAAATTCACTGCAACTTACTTTTGAACCCCCAAAAGATACATTTTTTCAGCATCATCAAATTTTTTAATCTTCTCATAATAAAGCGCATACGCCTGATAAAATAGACACCGCTTCTTCCCAATCTTCTTCGTCTCCATAGTCCGCAACAACGCTTTCGGATCATCTACATAATCCATCTACACCCCACAATTCAAACCCTAAATCAATAAAAACAAAAATTCACAAATTCATGAAATCAAAAAAATCAAGAAAGATAGAAAAATAATCACCAATTGCAACCAAATGCGGAGGTATCGGAGGTCATTGCGGTAGCGGCGATCGGAATCGAAAGTCTTGGCGCATTTCTGAAGGAATCGAGGGAGCTTCTCTTTGAGGAGGTGGTGTGGTAAAGTTTCTTTCATTTTTCGAACTCCGCTGCAATTGATTTCACGAAAGTGTGACAGAGTTAGTGAACATTATGGAGAAAGAAAAGAGAGAGGAGAGAGAAAGAGAGAGAGGGAATTACCTGAGCCATGGAAAAAGAGGGTCGTTGCCGGAGTAAGATTTGATTTCGGAGATTAGAGATGTGAAGAGATCGTTGTGATTTGTGCTCGCCATTTTTGTGAAATTGCAGAGCTTGTGGAGGGGGGAGGGGGGGAAGTGAGTGACGAAGAAGAGGAAAGTGAAAATTTAAATTTTGATGAGCGGCGCCTAGCCGTTGAGTGCTTTTGTGGCCATCGGGATAGCTTAAATACGGAGCATTGAGACCCGACAAAATTGTTAGCTTGACGTTATCACCTTCGAGGAAGTATAATTCAATATGTGATATGTATTTTAAGACAAATGATAAATGATTAAATAGGTTAAAGATAAATGTTAAAGGACAAAATTAATACATATCACCCTACTAAATGATAAAATAGGTTAGAGACAAATGCTAAAGGACAAAATCAATATTTTTTTAAAATAACATCCGTTTTTAAAAATGACATCGGATTTTAAAAAATGGCATCTGTTTTTGAAAAATGGCATTTGTTATTTGAAAAATGGCACTTGTTTTAATATTTGTTTTATCCTATTTTGTCGTTTAGTGGGGTGATATGTATCTTAAAATACATATCAGATATTGGCCTCTCCGCCCTCTATAAACTTGTATCCCACGCCGGTTGGCATTGTTTCATTGATTTTCACGACGTATACATGCTCTCTCAACTTTTAAATTAGTTTGTACTCGTGTTAATGTACGAGATTTCTATAAAATTAGAAAGCTAATGACAAAAAAACAATAATTTTTATTTTCATAAATCATTCATATTAGGGAGCGTTTGGTTGGGGGTTTTCAGGAAAGGAAATGATGGGTTTCATTCCATTTGTTGTTGTTTGTTTGGTGATTTTTGTCATTTCCTTTATCCTATTTTCTTTTTCACTTACCCCAAATCCCTCTACAATGATACCCTACCACCCTAAGGTTTTCCATTCTCTTTCCCTCGACCACTCTCTTTTCATAATAAATAATGAATAATAAATAATCAATAATAAATTATAAATTATAATTATAAATCATAAATATTTATTATTATTATTATTATTATTATTATTATTATTATTTATTTATTATTATTAGTTATTAATTAATAATTAATAATTAATAATTAATAATTAATTATTTATTATTATTATCTGCTCTCCACTACTTCGTTTCCACAACCGCCCACCTCGCCACTACCTTTGTTTTGTCCGACAATGATGGGCCATCATGACCACCTCTAACAACACCAGATCGCCTTCAATAATTATGAAGTTATGTTGTAGAAGTCTATAATTAAAAGTAAAACCACAAACATATTCAAGTTTAATTCTGAAATTGAATTTCATATACTTCGTATGTTTCATAGATACACTTTTGAATCGCATTACAATAATCAAACTATATACAAACATGATATGGTATTATCTTAACCCAAATGTAGTCTTCGTGAATTGCATTTTCTTTGTGTTTGAGCTCCAAATCATCTCCTGACTCTCTTCCCAGATTAAAATAAAAAAATTAACTCACAAAAAACAATAAACAAACATTCGAAACTAATCAACAAGAGGACAAACTCATTGAGATAAACACAACCAATAAAGTAAGAAAAGTATTAAAATTGTGGCAACAAGATCTAACATAAAAGGGTAGCGCATAACTAGCTAAATCAAATATAAAGACAATATTCAAACAAACAAGAATATGAACAAATCAAAATTCATATTTCAAAACTCTTACCTAATTTTTCTACATCGATCAAATTGACTACAATCCATCCAAATTAAGAGACGAAAATCTAATTTGTCCATTAAAATCAGAACATCCACTTCCCCTTTTTCTCTCTCCTCTCAACAGATCTCTAAAAAGAGCAATGGATGGAGACCAATAAGAGATAAAATGACTATTGAAATGTATACCTTCTTGTTGTCGAAGATCTCAGCAAACCCCCCATTAAAATTCGGCATGCACTAGTACAAAAAAGGTATGTTGCTTCACCTTAAATGCATCGAACCCAAACTTGTTTGAAGCATTAAGTAACATTTTCTTCGATACTATTTTTCGGATTGAAGCTTTTGATAGATTTTGAAATTCTATCAAATATATTGCATGGAACCTAATAAAATTTGAAGCAATTAAATATGAAATTAAACCGCCAAAATATTAAAATTTCCGCCAAAAATTAAACGCTTCGAGCCTATTTGAAAACGATGTAAAATAGTCGTTGATTTTAGGACAGCTAACTGCTCAAGCCCAATTGAGTTGTACTGTTGGACATAAGAATGATCGATTCGCCTCAGATCAAAACCACTAAACCCACGACCTCCATTACTCTCCCTTTCTAAAAAAAACAAAAAAATCCAAATGAAGAACAACCTCCATTACTCTCGAGCGTTTAACAACCTCCATTTCTCTCCACTTCTCTCCACATCTCCAGTCATAGAACACCAAAAATCTGTGCAAGATAACTCAATCAGGAAACATAAATCAGATAAACCAACCAAAATATAATACCCACCATAGTTGCCGCCTAACAAGCTGTTGCTTTCACATCAATCGGTTCTTCACTCAAAAATTCATTACAATTGAAAGGTTAGTTGCTCTATCTATTTAATTTTCTACAATTTATGAAGTAATTATTTGGTATTGTGAGTTTCATGTAAATGATTTTTGGAAAAAGAAAATCAATAAAGTTGCATGATTGCATGACTAGTGTTGTTAATGAACTTGTAAAGGATGTAATAGTTATATTTTTTTTCGTGCAATATGTTTAGGGTCTTATACGAAAAATACAAGAACTTGAGTGTTGACTAGATCTCATTCATGTGTCAAGAATTGATTTCAGCAACTACATTGCATTTAAGTTCAAAGAACACAGATGAAGTATGTGAATACATGTCAAGAGTAATGAAAGAAGCTTCTGAAAACAATCAAAAGATCCTAGCCCCATATCATCAGAATTGAAGTAAGATAATCTCTCTAATGAAAATACGTTTTATGCTGCCTTAATTTCCTTCTTTTACGAAAGTTTATTTTCTTATCTTGGTTAGAACAATACTAGCTGCTTTGTTTGTTCTGTGTTCGACACTTTTGGCATCTATCTGTATTCTTGCATGTCATATAGTCGCATATCCCGCAGTCATACAATATCTATATTTGAGAAACCCTCTTCATATAGTTTCCTATTAGTACTCACATTTTAAGATTTTCTGATTTTAATGATATACAACAAAAATTTGCTTCATTACATCTTAGTTTTATATCCACAACATCCTTACAAGTGAACCTTCATGCAATTTTTATGCCAAAAGAGACTCCTTACCTCGACACCTTTTCATGAAGCTTTTCAAGCGCTATAGTGCATATTGTTATTGACAACTATACATGCTGCACAATTTTCTTTCTTTTCACATTGAAACCCACTAGAAAATGTTATAGGTCATATACCATATAGATGGCTGAAGCCTTTTATTGATATTGAAACATACTAAGATAACTTTCATCAGTTTATCTAGATGTTATCATTGGAACGATCCATACAAGGTGGTGGTGGTGATTATCGTTGTTTCCCTTGTTAGGGACATTACCAGGAATATAGAAGGTCAATAATTATGTCATTAATAATTAAGCTCATTATAAAGGTACGACTTTGCACAACTAGGGTGCAGTAGCCTCAGGGTTCCAACAACTATAACCTAAAATCAGTTCAGGGTGCATCTTTCAAGATCTGTAAATAGTAATCCTGTATAAAGGGCATTTGATGGTTTAAAATTCTGCACATAGTTTTAAACTACAGGCCTAGTTCAGTTCATATGAAGTCAACAACGACATATTCTTCTTTAAGTTCTATCAGTAATGGAAGTATCTAGTTTTGTATCATATGATTTGCACGGGTCATGTTTTCTTAATCAATTTTTAAAAGGTGTTGATCAGAAGTTGAAGAAACAATGAACTTAAGTGGTTGAGAATTTATTGAATGAGACTTTAGGAATGTTAATTTTTCGTTTTATTAATTCAGATAAGGTAAGATTGGTTTGTATGTTAAAAACATTCGAATAGAAAGAGAGTATTAAAGGAGTAACAAGTGGCAATCGATGCAAGTTGACATCCCACGACCCTTGTTTAAAAATAAAACATTGCAAGAAATCTTACATGTTTATCCTTCAAGCATCCTTTAATCCTTCTAACAAAACAAATTATAGAATGTAGTAATTGATAAGTTTGTTAACAAATAAATTTGACTCCTATGCCCCAAGTGTTGCATACCCTTCATCATATAAAACCTAGTTAAAATTGACATTCTTGTTATTATTTATGATTTCTTTTTTCAATATAAACAATATCTAATCTTGTTCCTGGTTTATTAAACATGTAGCTATCATTGGGTTCTTCTTGTGATTTAACCAATCATAAATACAATTCACGTATTTGATTCCATTAAGAAGAAACGTAGCCTAGCAATAAGATCTGTATTAGGTAGAGTGTGGATATTATACGTCAAGGTTCATGTTTGACATAGTCCATTAATGGAAAGTGAAGATCTATTCAAATTACAATTTCTTTCAAACTTATTTAAGTAGATGATCTGTTTATATATTAGATATGTTAACATTGATTTTTCTATATTTATATATTTCTTGCAGGATTTAAAGACGAATAGGCCTTATATTAATGGACAAATGCGTGAAGTTTTAACTTGAAGGCTCAATACATTTTGGACTTTGTATTCTCCAAAAGTCTAGTACTTTGTTAGAAAAACTACTATTACTAGATATTAAGACATTTATGTATAATCGTTACAGGTGCCTACCCTTGTAGTTTTATTTGTTTTTATATATTTTGATATTTTTTACAATTTATGACATATATGTTTTAGGATGATTTTATGGATTTGGAATGGTTTAATGATTTTGTAGTGGTTACGGTTGTTGTGGTAGTTGAATTTTTTTGTTGTTGTGATTGCTTGCTATTGGAAAAACTGGTAAGCGCTTCGGAGATAGATGATGGTACTGTGGTGTACTAAATTGCCTCATTGGTTATGGAGGAGTTATTCAATTCCCTCTTTTTGAAATATTTTTAAAAATTTAAAAGTCGCACATATTGCTAAGGGCTTATGCTTGAGACCAAAGAAATTACTTCAATCAATTGATTTGAATAATCCATAAGTTTGAAGCAACTGAAACTTTTAATGCTTCGAATAATTGATAGGCGCGAAGCAATTGCTAGTACGTTTTAATAGTTGTTACAATCAAATGCTTCGAAATATTGGTAGGTGTAATGCAATAGTAATCTTAATTGCTTTGCACTTGCTCGAAGCAATTGGATACTTTCAAATGCTTCAAGTCTATTTGCTTCGCACTTAATACGAATCAATAACCCCTTTTAGGTTCGAAGCAATATCCCCTTTTTGTACTAGTGATGGTGGGGGTTAGCAGTGGTGTTGGGTGGAAGGAGAAATGGGGGCTGGAAAAGGAGCTGGTGGTTGGTGGAAGTGGTGTAGAGTAGTTGAAAATGCTTCGAAGTATATAAACACTTAAAAAATATATTTCCTTATTAATTAAGAAATGGAAATATTTTATTATAACTAATGAACTTGTCTATTTTTATAATTGTAGAGTTGCTTAGGAGCTCTAGATGACACATTCATTAAAGTACATATACCAAATGAGGAGAGAGGAAGGTATCGAACAAGAAAAGGAAACCTTGCAATGAATGTCTTAGGCGTTTGTAATCCCAATATGGAATTTATTTTTGTATTGTCCGGATGGGAGGGATCTGCACATGATAGACGTATTTTACGAGATGCAATTTCTAGGCCTAATGGTTTTAAAGTACCTCAAGGTAAATCATTAATTAAAAATTTACCGTTAAAATGACTAGACTTATTATAATTTATTAGTAACGGTTTCATTTTGTTGTATTTCAAGGTTGTTACTATCTAGTAGATGCCGGCTACACTAACTGTGAGGGGTTTCTTGCACCATAAAGAAGGCATCGTTACCACTTGAAAGAATGGGGTGATCGACAACCAACAAGTCAGAGGAATACTTCAATATGAAACATTCTAGAGCTAGGAATGTAATTGAGAGAACTTTTGGCGTGTTGAAAGGGAGATGGGCAATTCTTAAAAGTCCTTCATTTTTCTCAACCCGCACTCAGGGTCGTATTGTTATAGCTTGTGGTTTATTGCACAATCTTATTCGAAAGTACATGCCTACAAATTTTGAGGTTGATGAGTCATCAGATAAGAGTGAATATGAGGAGGAGGATGATGGTATAGGTGATGATCGAGGTTGAATACATTACCCAAGTTCGGCCATCGGATGCTTGGACTGCTTTTAGGAATAATTTAGACAAACTTCATTTAATGCTTGGAGAGCTAGACACAATAATGAAACATGATTAATATATACTAGTTGATGTTACTTTGTTTTGTTTATCCTTGTGATTGGTATGGTTGGACATGATATTTGTATTTCAATGTTGAATTAATATTCATGTTAATTTTCCTATGCAACAATCCAATTTATAATATTTTTTGGGGTTATGTATTATTTTATATTATTGATTAGGATGGATGTCAATGGTCAAATTTCTCAAAGTGGAAGGGGAAAGAATAACCGCTTATGGAAAAAGGAGGAGGAAAAGGCTCTGATCGATTGTTTGTTGGAGTTGAGTTGTGACCTGCAATGGAAAGGAGAATGATGATTTAAGAATGAATATTTGAATCAATTGGAACATATGTTGAACACTAAGTTCCCAGGTTGTGGTTTAAAGGTTATTCCTCACATTGAATCAAAGTTCAAATGGTTCAAAGACAAATATGCAGTAGTTTCTGAAATGGTGAATAAGACATCTGGTTTTCAGTGGGATGATCAACCTAATATGATACAATGTGAGAGACAAGCTTATGAAGATTTTTGCAAGGTAATTGGTCTCCCATTTCTTTCCTTTTTTGAGTTTTTTTTTCTGCTTACATTTTACTAGTTCTAATATAATATTTTATTATGTTTTCTTAGACTCATCCTAAAGCCGGAGGATTGTGGAAGACTCCTTTCCCTTATCTTAACAAGCTAGATGACATTTTTGGCATCGACCGAGCTAACGACCTTGCATCTGAGTTGCCAGAGGACTCTATCCACAATCTTGAAAAAGAGACTATTCGTCTTAGTGATAGTGACGATGAAAGTGTTTTGATCTCAATCACCTATTTTAGCTACAAATGATTCTCAAACACAACCTCCTCCTGGCAAGAGAATGAAGAAGGAAAAGACTCCAAAAAGTAATGATAAGAGGAGAACTTCTCAGTTTGAAAATTTAACAACTGTTCCTAATATGACTATTGGATTCACATGATTTATGAAGGATATGAATAGTCACCTAGCAACCATTGCAACTGCTATGAGTACAACACAAGAACGTGAGCAGGAGGTAGTTGCACAAAAGAGGATGCTACTTTCTGAGATTGGGAGTCTGCCTGGAATTACACAATATGAAGTTATAAGAGCTGCAAGTTTGTTTTCATCAAATCCTAGGCAAATGGAGATTTTCTTTTGAAGTCCCGATGATGAATGGAAGACAGGAGTGGTGCTGACCTTCTGAGCCGTCATGCTAGTTGATTAATTAATGGTTGAATTTTGGTAAGTAGAATTTTGGGTAATAAGTTGTAGAATGTTGAATTGGTAATTTTCATATACAATGGTTGACGTTTTGTAGCTTTATTTTTATTTTATTTTAACAATATGGTTTGTGCTTTTGAGTTTTGAATATTCATTAATGGCATTCTGAATGTCGTGTTAATTTTAATTCTTTCTAAAATTTATACGAAATTTATATAATGTTGCATTAGGAATGTTATTAATTAAAATAGATAAAAGTAAAATAGATTAGATTTCATTCCTCATCCCTATAAAATTTGAACCAAACAATAAGTAAAGGGATGAGATTCATTCCAGAACTGAATCAAATACAAAGTACATGGTATGTGGATTCAAGTTCCAACCCTATGACACCTTGATTTCATTCCTTATTCCAATTAGGGATGGAAATGGGTGGGATTTGGATCGGGTGGAGCATCACCCGCATCCATCCGCTCCACCCGGTCCATCCGTCACCCGCTTTACTCATCACCCGCATTCCGTCCATCCATCACCCGCGAGTGAACCGGGTGGATCGGGTGATATTCGGGTGAAAATCATAAACCACTAAAAAATCACCACCTAATAATATGCATAATTATTAACCAAAAGAAAAAAAATTATATACCTTCATTCATCTCCGAAACATATAATTATTTATTATTACGCATAACTTATAACTAAAAAAAACAAGTACTAACTTTAATGAGTAATGGATTTATCAACACATTTTATGTCTAAAGATAAATATAAATAATATATTTAAAATAAACGAGTGATGGTTTGGGTGGTAAACGGATGATGGATCGGGTGATGGATAAAAAAACATCACCCGCATCCATCACCCGCTTCACCCATCACCCGCTTTTTATCCATTTAATTCAGATTTTCATCCGTTTAATTATACCCAATGACCGGGTTCGTGGATCATCCACTGAATATTTTCATCCCTAATTCCAATTCCATACCAGTTGGGGAACCAAACGTCCTGGAAAATCTTCTCTAAGAAAAAGGAGAACAAAAAAAAGCACAATATTGGGCGAAATGCGTTGAACTTGTAAGCAAGTGTAGAAGAGGCCGTAAATTCTCGCTGTCACTTCCAGTCTTCCGCTTCACGCCACCACAGCCACCACAGCCACCACCGCCTTCCCCAATTCCATCCTCTCTTTTTCTCTCTCTTTAACAATGGCAGTCATAACCAAAGAACCCAGCCACCCACCACCAACCACCGAGAGCAACCCTATCTCCACCAATGGCGACGCCGGAGACGAGCCAGAAGCAGAAGAAAACGACAACGATGAAGAAGAAGACGTAGATGAAGCTGACGAGGAGGAAGAGGAATTCGAATCTCCAGCGACGGAAGCATCTAACATCGGTATAACTAAGGAAAAAATGACGAAGTTCGCGAATCGATTGAGTTCCGAACCGATTGCGCTAAGAGTTCACGATGTGATTATCAAGGGGAATATCAAAACTAAGGATTCTGTAATTGAAGCAGAGATTTTGAATGACCTAAAACGAGCTTCTACGCTTCAGGAGATCGTTCAAGCTACCGCAATCGCTAATGCAAAGCTTCGGCAGCTTGATATTTTCGATTCGGTTAACTTTACCATTGATTCCGGCCCGAAAGAGTTGCCGGGTACTGCGAATCTTGTTATCGAGGTTACGGAGACGAAGAACCCTCTCACTGGTGAAATTGGTTTGTTCACTAAGCCTGGGGTAAACTTCTTTTGATCACATTTTGATTTTGTTCTTTGAATTTGTTATTTCTGTCAATTGCATAGTGCTTCAAAAAATTGCTGATTTGACTTTTGGAAGTTGTTTGATTGTGTTATTGAAATTGTACTGCTTCTATGAAAATGTTGTAAATTATGAGAAGCTAACCGAATTTGGGGCAACGATAGGGTATGAGTGTCGAATTGTGGTTGAACGCAGGTATCGGCTTGGAATGTTGATCCTTTCATACAAAACCTGTCAGAAGAGTACATTTATATAATTATATAAATTACAAGGCTTAGGATCATTGATTGTAAGTTTATAACATTAGGACTTTGAATGTGGGTTTGATTGATTTTGACTGATAAACTCGTAAACGCTATGGAGACTTGTGATGCTGTTGAGGTGCAATATCACTGGAATGCTTAATTTCTATATAGTATAAATAAGGGGCTATGGACTTCAGCTTTGCTTAGAAAAAATAGTTTTCAGGTGCCGCGATATAGTTTGCTTTTATAGGTTATCAAATTAGTTGCTTAAAAGTTGTGTTCGGTAGAACTAGCTACTGGATTAGTAAACCTCCCAAATTACAATGGGTAGCTTTTCTAAAACACTAATTCCGCCATTGAAACCTTCGTAGAAATTTTACTTTAGCAAACAGGGGTTTCAACCGTTGAGTCAAAACTCTAGAAGTTCAGGAAAAAAAATCATCGTCAAACTGGGACTTGTTTTATATCTTTTAAGTATTTGGCAGGAGGTAGTGGGAGTATGCATAAATTAGTTGTCATGAGTAGTGTTGTAATCAAAACCTCGGAGAATGACTATTGGATGATTTAATGTGTTTCGTACCATAAACCAGGAGAATTTTGCAGTTTTAAATTTTTAATACGTCTATTTGGCTTAGAGTTATTAATCACTTGGACGGTATATGATTGAATTCTCCTGATACTGAACAGCTGTTGAATGCTTTGTGGAAATGTAGTTGCAGTGAGTTGGGTTTTGAGATTTGATGTTGAATATTTTTTGGGTTTCCGTAAGAGAAATTTTGTGTATATATAATTACAGAAACTCTTACCTATACGGTAGAAAAAAAGCCGTAATAGGTCCTTCGGTGTAGCATTTTTTAATGTATGTCAACAGTTTTAGGTTCCTTACCGTCTCTCTGTATACCGTAATACCCTATACATCATCTTCTATATCTGAAGATGACATCAGGACTGAAGTTGTATCTCCTGTAATAATTTGATAGAAGAGAGCTTGAGATTCCCACTGCAATTTTGCTTATAGAGGTCAAGATATAAGCAACCTCTCTGGCAAATAAAGGGGCAGTTTCTTGTACTGTACTAAAAGATTAGATAATTATATGAAAGGATTTCAAGACCTGACCATTGTATTCTTCATAGGACTTCTAAAACTGTTTTTGGTTAAGACCTCAAGGCTGAAAAAGTATATTTCAGTAGACCTGCACAAAAACAAATCTTGTGTGTTGTCTCAAGTCAGATACCAGAATTAAGCATATGGATGCATTATTCATCCATAAAGACCAGTATCTTTACAGAATATGGGGACGTGTGGGATCTGCTCAATGATTTGGAAACTGGGCAGGTCGACTCGGGAATGGTCCAACTAGAAACTGGCAAATAGTCCGGTTCTCTTTACTAATATAGGGAAAAAATTGACAAGACAACTAGAATTTTAGGTTGAAACAAGGTGTACCTACTACCTAGTTATATAATTGCATATCTTCCGTAAAAGAGGACAGCCCACACTAATTTATGACAAAGATGAGAAGTTGGTCATACAATATGATGTCACCGGCAAGTCTGCTAGAGTGCTAGATTGAAGGCTGGCAAAGGTGATGCAGGATGACGGGGACCTGTTCGATTGAGAGAGTCAGAGAGATCTTTCAAGGATGTGAGCAAGTTTCAGCTTATAGGGAAAAATATTAGCTGTTATCATTAGCAGGATAAACAGGTTAAAAAAAAAATTGTTACTGATTTGTGGTTTGCACATGCTATGGACCTAGAAGCTATTTTCTAATCCTATAGAGTCATTTGGTCAAGGGCATTAGAATCAGTGCAGAAGTAAATTGTAACTGCTGAAATTATCAGCTTTGTAACAACTCTCTGTTAACTTTTATTTTTAAGGGGTAGTGCTTTCCATATTAAGATGTATTATATGGATTTATGGGGTAGTTGTAGGCCTTGTAGCCTTATATTAAGATATATTATATGGATTTATAGTACTCTCATTCTCCATATTAAGATGTATTATATGGATTTATGGATAGTTGTAGCCTTATATTTGGTATAGAAAATACTCCGTAAAAACTTGATTTCATCTTGGTATTTCAAATGTTCAACTCTGCATTACAAAAAACTCCCATAAGTGGGGAGACAAAGTTCATTTAAAAGGGAAAATGTCTTCACTAAAAGTAGAATTTGAACTTATTACAGATCTAATTAAAGGAATTTGCAAGTATGAAAATAAAATAAAGCTTAAATTTTTTAAGATGGAGGCTAAGGCTCAGATATAGAGGAGAGGAGTTTGGTTTGAGGTGAACTCCTGCTTCCTATGTAAAGTATAGTCCATACCCTGTAGTGCTAAATCGTAAATTTCAGCTGTCCCCTTTATAGCTGAAACTTATTGTTACTTGCTACAAAACTGCAAGGGTAGAATCAACCATCAACTTATTTGAAAATTGAGTTCTGGCATGCCATCAGAATTTGACAGAATTTTGAAAAATAATCTGAAGAAGGTTACAATATTTTTCGGATACCCGATAATGGTATGTGTGATTATTATTCCTTGATTATGGTGGGTGTACTGTATGCGTTTTGCTTACCATTTTGCTTATAGGTTCAAACAAACGGAGAGGCATTTAAATTTGATGGTATGTGATATGAATAGGATCACAGCAGTTAACATTTTTTATGCCTTTGACACACTTATTCCATTTGTTTACATAGAGGTATTATTTTTCTTCCATCATTGACTTCTGCTGTTGATATACTTGTGTGATGTTGCTAAATCTGAAAATCGTTTTTATAGGCTAGATCATGGTCCCTCGAAGGAGGTTTGAAGCTGAAGAATCTGTTGGGTTATGCTGATGTTTGGGACGGATCTGTATCTTATGGATGGGATCAGACAACAGAGGTTAGTGCTGGGGTTGCACTTCCCAGATTCAGACATTTGCCTTCTCCTGTGTTTGCTCGAGCATCTCTACTCTCTCAAGACTGGCTAAAGTTCTCCTCATACAAAGAACAAGCATTAGGCTTTGGTCTTGGTTTACTATCTACTAGGAATCACGAATTGGTATACAATTTGACATGGCGTACCTTGACAGATCCATCACAAACGGCTGGTGAATCAGTAAGGAGACAGCTGGGGCATAGTTTATTGTCCTCACTGAAATACACATTTAAAATTGATAAGAGGAACTCATCTTTGAGGCCTACTCGGGGATATGCTTTTAGTTTGACTACTTTATTAGCCGGCCTTAATCCGGATAGTCGGAGTGCACGCTTCCTGCGGCAGGTATGTGTTATTCTTGTACAGATTCCTGGGATTGTTGTTTGTATGAGTTCGAGTTGATTCAAGTTATAATATTATAAATCTTTATGTACATTTAAGCATCTTGTTTCCTGCTCCCCTATAATTAATTCTGGTTCCACATTTGGAGCTGCTTTGACTGGATCAATCCTAGTTAGTGATATAAAGTCGTACAAATATTACTTTAAGGCTTTGATTTTGTCCTGCCATTCCCATTCCCATTCCCATTCCCATTCCCATGCCCTTGCTCTTTTTTATGTATTATCGATCAGGTGCTGTCCCTAATCGGTATTAGACTTGTGTCTGCACTTCAAGTGGACAAGGATGCTTTGTCATCAATCTTTAAATATAATATAAGGAGTACATCCTCCTTGTTAATAAAAAAGGGTAACGCAAACTCGTTTCTTATGAATCCTAAACTTTGACAATCTCTATTGTGAGGGTAATATTGATTCATTGGGTTGCATCAACCAGTTCTTTCTTCTCATTCGTTGCCTGATGGGTTGGTGATTTTTTTTTTAATCTTTTCCTTTGCATATACCAATGTGAAGTCTATTTCTGGACTTTTGATGGCCTATAGAAACTTTTGATGTACTTGATAGGTTAGATTTTTCCTTTACCAGCCCGAAGTGTATTTCTGGACTTTTGATAGCCTACAGAACTTCATATCCCTGCACCTGTCAATATTTTACTTGGTGAATGGATGAGAGGCTTAAGTAACAATTTTTTTTTGTTATCCTTGGGAATGAACTTTTAGCAATTCTATGAAATTCCTCTGTAACACTATGTTGGTTATTCAAGGACTTGGTTTGTAGACACCCATGGTATCTCTTAATGAGTTAATGGCCTCATGCACTCATTTTGTTCTTGAAACTCAATATTGAGTTGCTCTGGGGAAAACTTTAGCATATAAGGTAATAGGCTTCATGGACCTAGTCCTTTAATTCATAGAAAGGCTCGAGATTTCTTTCGGTATGAGGGATTTGTTTATCTTCTAAGGTCTTTGATTTAGTTGTATACCTGGGTATCTGACTCCGATAGTGGAACCTATCATTTGTTTGCTTTTGTCAGTGACATTTGGGTAGTTGATGTCTATGCCAATTTTACTAACTTGAATACTCGTAATATCGAGTGGACTATTTAGAGTAAATTGTTCCTATGATAAGAGTATAGACAATTATAGTGCATTAGGTTACTATTTACCATATCTTTCATGATTTGTCAACTTTGTTTCTTGTCCACTCTACAACCCAGCTGCTTTGATAGATTTGGTCGATCTGTGAATTATGAGCTGGAGCCATTTTAAGTTGATTTTATCAGATCTGCTGTTCAAGACAATTCTAAGTCAGCTATTTTGCTTATAATATCCTCAACAGGAGTGTGATTTCCGTTACGCACTGCCATTGGGATTTTATCACGCTGCACTTAATCTTGGGGTCTCTGTTGGTCTTATTTTTCCATGGGGAAGGGGATTCTTGGATAGACCATCATCTCTGCCTGATAGATTCTTTCTGGGTGGCAATACTTCACCAGTTTGTTCATTGGGAGGGCCAAGTTCAGTGTTGGGATTTAAGTGCCGAGGGCTTGGACCTACTGAACCACGGAGGCAAACTAGAGATAAACCTGATGGTGATTCCGAAGTTGCTGCTTCTGAGAGGGATGCTCTTGGTGGAGATCTTGCTGTCTCTGCATTTGCAGACCTTTCATTCGATCTTCCACTGAGAATTCTCAAGGAAGCTGGGATCCATGCTCATGTCTTTGCTTCAACTGGTAACCTTGTCAAATTAACAGAGAATGAGTGGCGCAAATTTTCGCCCAAGAGTTTCATGCAGTCATTTCGAACTACTGTTGGATGTGGGGTCATTATTCCCACAAAACTATTCCGTATGGAGGTTAGTATGTTTCTCCAAATGATTACCAATGTGAGAAATAGATATAAATAAAAGCTCAATCCTTTTTATGGCAGAATGCAGTAGTTCTAATACCTTCATCTTCAGTTTTTCCACATTTCTTATAGCTTAAATGATCTTAAACTTGCTTTCTTTCTCATTGAACAGGTTAATTATTGTCATATTGTGAGGCAGTTTGAGCATGATCATGGAAAAACTGGTGTGCAGTTCAGCTTTTCTTCTCCATTTTGAACATCGGAAAGAAGTTGAGATTCTTTTGGCATTTCAATATTGTACAAACTTCCCTAACTTCTTTTTGCACCGTGATTTTGACACTGAAAACTTGTCTTTAGACCGAGAATGCAGTCGAGTGCTTTCTCCAAGCAGGGAAATGAGAAAAATTGTTGCATTTTGTTATAAAACTAATTCATGAATAAAAGAATGTTGCTATGGAATCTTGAATTTCTTAGGGATCCCTATGCATTCAGGGTTCTTGTCTTCCTGTTGCAGCTACCTAGTTAGGTTTTCCTACTAAAATTCAGTCCTATTTGTCTAGAATTGACTTCCAACTTACTGTTGGCAGCCATGGCAGATCATTCTGAAGGATATTCTGTTCCAATAGGTTTAGCCAAAATTTGTCATTTACCCTTTACCTCCATTAGTTTAACTTTTGGTTTTTGGACTGAGAATCTCAAATTATTATTGGTATTTTGAGTAAGAAATACTCAATATAGGTGATTTTTGGCAGATAATTATGCAAAGTTAGATGTTTTCAAGAGATTTGGATTTTGGACCTTTGATGATTATTGATTTATTATTGCTGTTTTGGGTGTAAAAAACTTAAAAACATACCAATAGGTGTGGAAAGCTGTTGACTGCTGGTTTGACATCCCAGGTTGTAGTATTTGATTTTTGTGTTCATGTACAGCTCAGGAATGAAATTTCCTTTAAACTGGAAACTGGAATTGGACCAGGCAACATGGGTTTGCATTTACCAGGTAAAGAGAAATGTTAAAAATCCTTATTCCAGGAAATAGCTGATTATTAGAGACAGCGTGTTGTTTTAACTGAAGGTTCTGCTAGAAAGGGTTCCAATATTTTCCGTATGAGTTATCAAAATAATTACTCATATTAGACACCCAATGGCCTGTTTGGTATCGTATTTTGTTTTCAGTTTTCTGTTTTTAAAAAAACTAAAAATCAAAAACCAAAAACCAAATATGAAAATAACATAAAATAGTTTTCGGTTTTTTTGTTGCCAGTTTTCAAATTAACACAATTATGATTATTTTTGTTCATGAAACAATCCAAGTCTTATGATACAACCTAAACACCAAAAATTGAAAACTATTGGTGACAACGAAAATAATCCGATTTTGTTTTAATTGAGTACTCCCTCCGTCCCGGAATACTCGACCCGGTTTGACCGGCACAGAGTTTAAGGAACTTGAATTGACTTATTTAATTTAATAGGTAGTAGTTGATAGTGGGTATTATTTTAATGTAATTAGTGGGAGGTGGGTTAAGAGGTGGGGTTGGGGGAGAGTAGAGGTTGAATTTTTAATTATTTTTTGTATGGAGTAGGGGGTAGGTGGGTTAATAGGGGTGGAGTGAGAAATAATACTTCCTCAATTCTTTATTAAATGACACAATTTTTTTGTCACGTTTGCCAATGCAATATTTCAACCATTAATACCTTTTATTATTAATGGTTAAAAATTATAAAAGTTTGATATTATAAAACTATAGGATGAGACGATTATAACAAGACCCCACATGACTATATTTTTTGTTAAGTATAAATCACAATTGATGGTCAAAGTATATTATATGAATAGTGCCAAAAGTACAATTGTGTCATTTAAAAAAGGATGGAGGAAGTATAATATTGTTAGAATATTTCCATTTTTAAAAACAGGCCAAGTATTAAGGGACGGCCCGATAAGGAAAACAGGTCAAGTATTCCGGGACGGGGGAGTATATATTATTCATTTCAATTTCATACTCGTTTCTTTTCCTCCATGATTCACCCTTCGTATTCCTATACATATGTACGTTTCGTTTCTCCAGGTTTATCTTTTCTCAAATTGAAATCGACATAATATATTGATTGGCAAATCAAGAATAAGTTAGTTAGTCTTATTATAAGTATGTTTTGTCGTGGTATTGAGCTTGAAAATTAAATTAAGAGCAACTTATCAAGTTAAGAAGGTAACACTCAACTAAATGCGTCAAACACGCAAAGAAGAACAAGAATACTTTAATTTCAGACAAACAAAAGACTACGATGCATGCAATTATTATTAAATATCGTTAATTAATATTTTGGGTATGATATTATTCCCATCTGCTATCACATCATTCTTGCATATGCATGCTCTGATACTGTGGTAAACTCTACAAATTTGGACCCTATTTTTGGTTATTTATTTATTTGGTGGACCATCTATAGAATAAAATTACAATCATTTATGTAGTACACCCTCTGTTCCAGAATACTCGCACCGGTTCGAGTCGACACGCTTGCCAATGCACAACCAGGGGCGGATCTATTTAGTTCCCAAGGGGTCCAAAGGGACCCCTATTATTTTTGGAAAAAGCCTATAAAATTGATGTTGGGTAATTAATTGCACTTGAAATATTTAAGTTATAACCTGGGTTCGAATCCAAGTAACGGGAGGCTAAATATGATTTTTAATCCCCTTCTTTTTTGTCTTTTACTTGTCCTTAGTTGATCATCTAAATTCCTCATGTTTACTTTTTCTCCTTTTCCTTTTACAAGTTGTTTTTCCGTCATTCCTTTTTAAATTTTTTTTTACCTATAATGGTTCATGATTTTGCTTTTACAAAAAAAAAAAGTATTGTTATTTTTTCTTCAAAAAAGTTTTGCAATTTCCTTAACATATACTTCTAATAATGTATTTTTATACTCCACTTTTATAGAATTATAGTTGCATTTTTCTTAGACTTGGAGACTTAATCAATTCCTTCGTATATAATAGCATAATGCCCCATAAGCGTTAAGAATGATGTTCCTTTTTCTTATTAGTGTTTTCGTGTGCCATTTGTTCAGTGACAATTATTATAATAAAGTAAATCTCTTTCAAATTATGATAAACTCGTTTTTTTCATTTTAAAATTGAAATTGCGCCAAATTATTGTTGTAATTTGAACTAAGTGTTGAGTTTTATTGTTATGAAAAACCAAAATTAAAGATCATAAATCCTCCACGTATTTTATTATAACGTTTTTAATATTTCGTCTACTTATCTCTCAACTTTAACCCCCTAAAATGAGAAAATATTATAAATTATAAAGCAAATAAAAAAAAAGTTTGGACCCCATTTATAAATTCCTGGGTCCGCCCCTGTGCACAACTTTAACCACCAATATCTTTAACTACATATTATAAAAACTTATGAAGTATTAATATTTTGAAAATATATGTTAAGATGAAGCCAACAATATATTACTTCGTATATGCTAACTTTTGTTCTCATATACTAGAAATAAAATAGGGTCAAAGTGAATTATGTGAATAGTGCAAAAAGTCAAACCGGTGTGTGTATTCCGGGACGGAGGGAGTACACCGATCCGTATGGTCTAACGGCCACAAATTAATGTGAAACGTTGATACCTAATCGGCTAATTTCATGTATTTGAGAATGGTACTCCGTACGTCATTTGATATCCAACACTAAGGCCTGTTCTTTTTGGCTTAATTTCAGTTTCAAGACTTATTTAGCAGTTCAGTTCAGTTCAGCTCAGGAGCATTTAGTTCAGTTCAGTTCAGTTCAGTTCAGGAGCATTCGGTTCAGTTCAATTCAGTTCAATTCAGTTCAGTTCAGTTCAGTTCAGCTCTAAAGAACAGGGCCTAATTAACATAGCGGAGTAAGATGAACACACATAATCCAATACAGTGTATACATTTAAATATTAATTAATCAATCGATGATATACACACAAATTAAACATGAATTCACAAACCTAATACGTAGGAAAAGTTACTCCGTAAAGAGATGAAATATCAATAAATAGGAAAAATAATGACGGCTTGCTCTCTAGACGAACAAGTTGTTATTTAGTTATTTAGAATATATAAGTGGGGATTTAGTTTAGTTGGAAAAGTTTTCATGGAAGAGGTGGTACCCAGTGGGATCGAATCTCTCATTTGTCGATCTTGTTTTTTGTGACTTTCTCTACACCAAAAAATAGAGTAGATTATGATGACACCGCATTGGCATGCATTATGCATAATTAATTACCCCACCCTCAATTTCCACTGTTTTATTTATATCAGTTCTAAATTGCATACTACTCTGTACCTCCGTTTCAAAATGATCTTTACACAGGGTGTTTTAGTCCGTTTAGTAATATGATTTAAACATTGGGTTTCCATTTAATAATATTATTTACACTTTGCTTTTTGAACATGGAAAATTACTATCTTACCCCACAACATTTACAACGTTTCACTCACTTTCTCTTATTTTAAACATTTTTTCCTTACACCCATCCACCCTTTTACACATCTATCTTAATTGCTTTATCCTTGTTTTATTATATTTACTCTACTTCTTACACATTTTTCCTAATTTTTTTTTAAAATATTTGTGCAAAGAGTAACCGTAAAGATCATTTTGAAACGGAGGTAGTAAATAGGTAGTACTTCCTCCGTTTCAAAAAGATCTTTACACTTACTATTTGCACGGACTCCGGTGCAATGTTTGACCGTTAATATATCCAATTTTGTATGGAAAAAGTTTATAAAAATTTAATATTCTCAAAATGAATAACGAGACCAATCTAACAAGATCTTACATGTAACATTTTGATGTATATAATAGTGGGAATTTACGGTCAAAGTTTTCATACTTTGGACACATTTTCCAAAGCGTAAAGAACTTTCTGAAACGGAGGTAGTACATTTTATTACTCCGTAATATTTTACTGCATAATTCGTATATTTTGCAAAACATTAATGTCTTGGCTTCCAACGAAGCCCTTCGTCCGTTTCAAAAATGATCTTAATTTACACTTTTTGTTTTAATCCGTTTTATAATGTTCTTTACATTGCAATTTATACTATTTTTTAACGGAAGGTTTTTCAATGGCTACGGTAAAAGGATAGCCATTGTAATTATTTTCAATCCTAACCCTTAAGTTTTTGGAGATTAATCTTGTCCATCCAATTGTTTGACTTAAGATTTTTCAAAAAGATAATTTGTCTTTTTTTGAAATCACACAAAATTTTTAAAAAAAAAAAAAAAAAAATTAAAAAACAAGTGAATAACTGCATTTATACGCTGAAGAAACTGCTTTAACCTCCAGAATATTGCATCTCCATTGATGCATTTCCAAATATCTCCATAACTCCATTAATAATCTGCACCTTCTTTAATTTTTCTACCACTATTTTCTTTTCTCTTCCTCATTCTACCCTGTTTTTGAAATCGTCAATTTCTTTTACGCTATTCGTGAAATCAGAATAATGTTTTGATCCAAAATTAAAAAATAATTAGGATTTTGAATCACATAAATAAGAATCGAAGCAAGGAAAAGATGGAGAAGAACTCGATTGTTTACCATAACCCTTATTTACACAAACAAAAAAAGAACGAAGGAACTGATTTTTATTTTTATTCCTTAAAATATTTAAATACAAAGTAATTTTTTTTAATATGAAGTCAATCTAATTAATGGTCCTGATTTAATATTAGAAATTCAACGGTTCTGATCAAAAAACAATAGCGGCTACATATTTAATGTAGTCATTGTAAAATCATCCTTTTTTAACATGAAAATTTAGTTACCTTTCTTAACCCACAACATTTACAATTTCTCTCAATTTATTCATTTTCTATGTTTTTACATATTTGTCTTATTTTATCTATATTTTATTATATTTATCCATCTTTTTATTGCACTTCCTTTTTTGTCTTAATATTTATGTAAATAGTAACTGTAAAAATCATTATAAAGCGGAGGTAATAGTTGTTAAGCATGCCTCATCTGTACGAGTATATAGTACTAGTCTTATATGCACGCGATGCGTGCGGGAGTATACATGTAAAAATTAAAATCGTATTATTACAACTAATCATCACAAACAATACGCAAGAAAAAAACTATTCACAAAATTCATCTAAAAAAAATTAGACATCATTGAAAGTATTCGAAGAAATTTATTTCTTATTTAAAAACGTATTATGTACGCACATATGGCTTCTGAGTCATGACTAATCTCTATAATAGGCTAAGACCCTATTATGTTGGAAGTTTGGAACGAAATAATCTAAACTAAACTAATTCAAGTATAGTTAATTGAATTGAAATGAACAGTACATATCACAAATTAAACTGAACTTTCCAAAAAAAACATAATAATCAATTTTATCCTCTTCCTTGAAAGAGTTGGGCTTTTTTGAAAGCAGCAATGCAGACTTGTAGGCTTGAATGTCCAATATCCACAAACACAATGTTAATTGGGTCATTTTCAGGAAGATATGTCTTGTAGATTCCCTAAGCCAATGCATTATCCGTGGTTTAATGAATCAATCTCAAAGGATGCAATCCAGCAATTGTAGTTGCATCTATGATAGCTCTTTTGCAGATCAGTGAAGTTGGGATTCCAATGCAGCAATCAACAACTGTTGCATTCAAATTTTTTCTGCTATTTGGTTTCTCCCAGGCACCTTGATCAAGGAAATTCCATCAGGACCTCAATTACCTTGAATGGCATGGATTTGAGACTCCTTTGCAGCTCATGATCAGAAAAATGCCGACTTATTAATCTTTTAATCTGGGAAATAGTGGTTTTGGGGGCTCATCATTGCTGATGTAGCTCCAGCTGTCCCAATAAACCGCTGCTTGTCACCAAAGCAAACAATTGATGGCGTTTCCCGCTTTGATTGATCATTAAGAACAACATCAATTCCTCTTTGCCAAAATCAAACCCAACCACAATCATCTTTAAAGCAACACGCGGTCAACCTGAAAAGAACAAAATGCATAGGTGTCAGGTCTTTCGTATAATTCACTAATCCACACTAAACTATAACATGACGGGAATAAATCCACACTAAAACTATAACATGATGGGAATAAATGCAGTTTCCTAGAATCAAATGTCAACGCACATAATACATGCAGATCATTTAAAAAAAATAACACAGCTTGTTACTTCTTAAAAATATAAAGCATCGCGTGCTGGGTTATATTGTGTGCTGGTTTATAATTGTGTGCTAGACCTATTCCTTCAACACCAGCAACATTACAATTTCTATCTTATAAAAGCATATGCATAGCTATTTGTCCTACTAATGAAATTTATAAGTTTTATCTCTATCTTATAAAAGCATATGAAGCTAAGTTTTATCCTCTTCCTTGAATGTTTTTGGAAGAGTGCAATAGCTTATGTAATAGAAATAACTAAGTTGTTTGCTTGAAAAACATGGAACTAATGTCCATAACAACCTTAACCCCAAAGTAGAGGAAGGAACTTCCCAGACTGCCACCTTTCATGTCATCTGTTTTATCAAAAAGTAAAAGATATAGACTGTTGGACCATTCCATTCATTACCTTCATCTCAACTTCTCCCCTACTTGGTAGCTCTAAACCACAAAGCCAATATCCAGTTTAAGAAAAGGACTACTACTCCTCTTTCGCCTATTTCTCTAACCCCCAATTTTTGCAAGAGACAATCTGTCCAATGTCCATCACCTAGCCAATATAAATAAGTGCAATATACTACAATAGTCATGTTAGACGTTTATGCTTGGTAAAGTACCTATGAAAGTGGCATTATCAAATTTCAAATAGAAACAAAGACAGAAATAATAACAATGCTTGTATGCCTCCAACTCCACGTGCCGCGGCCCTAGGATCATCTAGGCCACGCTGAATCACCCAACAAACTCTATATACACTAAATTAGATAACATATTGAACCAAAATTCTACCAGCAACAACTACATAGGTGAGACTCACATTTAGTTTAAATGCATAAATCAAAAACCATTTAAGGAAATACATATAACAGATTACTTTTCGTCATCTCATTAGACTGTGGTGATATCACAAATTGTTCTCGAGAACTAATGAGAACAATAATTTTAAAGCTAGGTTAGCCATCTGTTAAAGCTAGAAAAATCTGGTGATATCACAGAAAATGAGTGTGAGTCTGACAACTAATCTATTTTTCTCATTAGTTTACACATTTTCTAACTATTGTGTATTCGCAATATAAACTATTAGATTACATTGACCGTTCATTTAAGGAAATACATCCAAATTTGGAGTTCCATCTCATAATTAACTAATTGAGCAAAAATCAAAAGCCATGATTACCCAACATGCCTAAACAAAAACCAGTAGCTTAGTAGCACTACAACAACCTGTGTTCAGCATAATTAACCATCAAACAAAGCTGCAAAAAACGTGTAAACTTTTTCAAAAGATAAAAGCTCCAGAAGCATGACGGAAAGCTTCATCCAACTGCTAGTTCACAAACATAAGGATTCAATAGACCAAATTGTAACAGAGTAAGAGCTCTTAACATTCAGAAATCAGAACTCTAGCCTAGACCCTAACATTAGCTAGGAGGGATCCTAAGTGTGAGGTCCAAGGATAATCTGATATTAGAATTGAAGGAGAATAAGACCCTCGGAGAGAAATTCCAAAATCTCTATTACATAAAGAAAAAAGAGAGAGTACTGAATTAAATTCAAAATTCATACCTTGTACTCGTAAGTATCATCAACGTAATTCTTAGAGTACTGGATCTGACCCTCTAACTCCACCGCAATTGGGAATTTAAGTCTGCAATACACAAAATCCCATTCATTTTACAAATTGCTATATATCCTAATTTCATATTGATCAGCTAAAAAATCATAAACTCAAAGTAATTGGGTTTTTTTTAAGAGATACCCATATGAGAAAATGAATCAAATTGACCGAATACATGAAGAATTAGAAATAAGAATATAATTTTTTTTTTCATTTGAGTGACAAAAGATTGTATTTTTCAATCAAATTAGCAATTAAAAAAAACGGTAAGAGGATATTCATAGTTTCATACCTGATGAAGAAGTCATTGCCTATGTAAAAACTTCACCCAATAAAAAAATTCCAACTACATAACACGAAATTGACATAAGTAAAGCAAAATTGAAACCCTAATTAAAACCCTAATTAATCGAAAATAAGAAATTGGGAAACTCAACTGGTTAGATGATGATGAGGGTTTCGTTTTTGAAGAGATTCAACTTGAAAAGGGTCGATAGATGCCGCCTCCTTCTCCATCTCCACCAATTGATGATTAGAAAACCTCAATAACACAAAGATCAAACGAATAAGAACATAAGATTTAATCCGAATTTACCGAATCTTTTAGTGTGGAGGTTTTTCTTTTTTTCGAGAACTTTGAAGTTACTGGGGTGATAGAGTTGCTTCGTTTGCTCCTTTTCTTTTTCCTTTTCTCTCCTCCCTTTTCCATCGCCTCTTCTGGCAGTAGCAGCGAAACCTCGAGGACGGCGGTTGATTTGCGGTTGCGGTTGTGGCGGAGAATGAGATGTATTGGTGGGAATTTGAGTGGACGAAATTGTTAACGTTAGGGTTTGGGATTTGAAAGGGAAACCCAAATGTAGCGGTGGAGGGAGTAGCGAGTGAACGACGAAGGGCTTGAGAGTGAAAGATAAAAGGGTGTTTTAGTCTTTTCATGGGGACACGAAAAGTGTTATTACCGAAATGCCCTCAGCTGTTCCTTTATATAATAGAGATATACGTGTAGTTGATAATGCATGTGTTATTAGAACTTATAATTAAGTATTCAAAAAAATTAGAAGTATAGAGGAAAAGACAGACATACCTATTGTAAAGAGATACGAAGATCCGCATAAATAGGGTCACGTATTTTTAAACTACAAAGGTGTAAATTAGAAGTTGGCAGGGGAGAAAAATATGAGAAAAAATAACAAAATGACAATGGAACGTACTGTTGGGAGTTGACTTTACAGCTTGTTTGATCAACACTGAATCTCACTTACCAACGAATTATTCTTCAAAGTTGCATGTTTTTTTCAGCTATGTCATCAAGCTAAATCATTTATTCTGGTCCTGTTTGATTAGGAGTTGTTAGCTGTTAGCTGATAGCTGGTGTTAGACAATATTATGTAAATAATATTGTTACATAATTAGCCTTGTAAATATATTACGCTTAGTATTGTAATTATAGTAGGTATCTCTGTAACCCTAGTATACCGATACTATATATTCTGTGAATAATCAATACCAAGCCTTCAAGGCAGTATTCCTCCATCTATCATGGTATCAGCCTAAAACCCTAAACCACCGCAACCCTAATCTTCTCTCTCCTAATCTCTCCCATACATCTCTTCTACAGACGCCATGGCTAAGGATGACGAAACACCAAAATCCTCTCCCGTTTTTCACCCTGCTCTCGGCGTCACCAACATCACGAACCTTGTTAAACTGACGCTCGACGTCAATCAGGTTCAGTATACTCCCTGGGTTACTCTCTTCCGCAACACCGCAAAGGCATATCACGTGTTTGACCATATTGATCCTACGGTCCCTCGACCAATGGACATCGATGACAGCTTGTGGGAACGCCTTGATGCAATTGCACTTCAATGGATATACGGTACAATTACTACTGACCTTCTCTTCAAAGTTCTGGATGACAACGCAACGGCTATGGTGGTTTGGGATCGCTTGCGTAAACTTTTTCAGAACAACAAGGGCACCCGCGTCGTGCACCTGGAAAACCAATTTGGTAACACTCGTTTACAGGATTTCTCGACCCTCGACGAGTATTGTCAGGCCTTGAGGACCATTTCGGTCCAACTTGCTTCCCTAGGCCATCCTGTATCAGAAGAACGTCTAGTCCTTCAACTCGTTGCCCGCCTCACTGATGAATATAAGACCATTGCCACCATTATTCAACAATCTGTTCCTCTCCCGTCGTTTGAAGAAGCCTGCGACAGTCTAGACTTGGATCGCCGGAGTCGCGACTAGGGATGGCAACGGGTAGGATCTGGACCGGATCCTATAGGATCCAGATCCAGATCCGTTTTTTAGGCAAGGATCCAAATCCTACCCGGATCCGCTGGGTAATGAATTTGAGGATCCAGATCCAGATCCAACGGATCCTACGGATCTGGGTCCAAAACGGATCCAAAACGGATCCTAACTTATTTTTTCATCAAACGACCTTAATTTTCATTTTAACCTTAAAACGATAAAACTTCAATAACAACGCTATTTGTCCATACAAGCATTCACTAAAATAAAATTTAACAAATCCAACATAAATAATATTAAAAGTTCAATAATACTACAATTCTTAAGTCTTTATTTTTATATTTTTATATATATTTTTTATAAACAAGGGTAAATGGATCCGGATCCGGGTAATGACTTAGGACCCGATCCAGATCCGTTTTTAAAACCAAGGATCCATATCCTACCCGGATCCGTCGGGTCCAAAAATTGAGGATCCAGATCCGTTGAAAACGGATCTGGATCCACGGATCCGGGTCGGGTCCATTACCCACTGCCATCCCTAGTCGCGACCATTCCATGCGCAGTGACGGAAAATCGTCAGCCACCGTTCTCGTTGCTCAAGCTGACTCGACGCCTCCTAACACTCACCATTCTCACTCTAACAATGGGGGTAAGGGAGGCCGGGGAAACAAAAATTACAAGGGGAAGAACAAGTGGAATAATAATTCAGGCAACAAGGGTGGCGGACACGGCAGGGACAATCACGGCGGCAATGGCCGTGGCAATAATCAGCAGCAAACATTCCCCATGGTTCCTTATTACTGGGCTGCTCCTTATTCTTATCCACCTTGCCCTTATCCAACTCAACCACAAGGAGGATGGAGACCACAACAGGCCCAAGCTGGAATATTGGGCCCAGGCCCACGTCCTTCTCAGCAAAGTCAGCAGGTCTTTTTGACAAATGGGTATGGCTATCAACCTTATGGGAGTGGATTTCAGCCCACGGAACTTCCCCAATTCTTTAATGCAATGAATATACAGCAGCCCGATGATAATTGGTATATGGATACCGGTGCTACTTCTCACCTCATGAACAATTCAGGTATAAATTCCTCTGTTGTTAATTGGCGCAATTTAAATTCATATATTATGGTTGGTGATGGCACAAAAATACCAGTTAGCGGTTCGGGCTCTACCACATTTCCTGCACCCCTACCTCCCCTATCTCTCAAAAATATTCTATATGCTCCTAACATCATTAAAAATCTCATTTCTGTCCGACAATTTACATCTGATAATTCTGTCTCTGTTGAATTTGACCCTCTTGGTTTTTCTGTGAAGGACCTACGGACGGGGGCGATTTTGACCAGGTGCAATAGTGTGGGAAATCTATATCCAGTGTCTTCTACTACCTCCTCTCCTACCTCTTCCTCAACATTTGCTGCTCTTTCACCAGATATTTGGCACAACCGTTTGGGACACCCGGGCACTCCCATCATTAGTTTTCTTAAGAAAAACAAGTTTATTCAATGTAATAAGGAAAATAGTTCCACCATTTGTTATGGTTGTCAAATGGGAAAACATTGTCGTCTCCCTTTTTCTAGCTCTCATAATAGAACATATGCACCTTTTGATATAATACATACTGATCTTTTCACTTATCCTATTAATAGTCACACTGGTTTTCGTTATTACTTGGTTTTCCTTGATGATTTTTCCCATTACACATGGGTCTTTCCACTTAAATCGAAAACAAGTGTATACTCCACATTCGTGCATTTTCATTCATATGTTCGAACTCAGTTCGGTCTCTCCATTAAATCTTTACAATGCGACAATGGACGTGAATACGATAATGACAGCTTTATTCTTTTTGGTAAACTTAATGGCATGATTTGGAGACACTCTTGCCCCAACACCTCTTCTCAAAATGGCAAAGCCGAACGTATGATTAGAACGATTAATAACATCTCCCGTTCTCTTCTGTTCCATGCCTCTCTTCCACCCTCCTTTTGGGTTGAATCCCTCAACATGGCTGTCTATCTTTTAAATATTCGCCCCACTCGCCTTCTAAATTTTCTTACACCCGTTCACGTGTTATTCAATAAATCACCTTCTTATGATCATCTCCGTACCTTCGGGTGTCTATGCTACCCAAATCTATCGGCCACCTCCCCTCACAAAATGAGTCCACGCTCTACCCCGTGTGTCTTCCTTGGGTACCCAACTTCTCATCGGGGTTACCGGTGTTTAGACATCGGAACCAAGAAAATCATAATCTCTCGGCACGTTGTGTTTGATGAGTCTAAGTTTCCACATTCCTCTCACTACACTCCAAAAGCCAAAGATTTTGAGTTTCTATCTTCCCTAAATGAACCCATTATACCCCCTTTCCTTATTTACTCTACCCATAGTCCAAATCAGGCCCACACTCCACCTCTTAGGCCTCATGGGCAGAATAGCCCACCTGTGACAAATGGGTCAGATCAAACCGCCACTAGTCACGTGCGGGCTACCCATGAACCTGATTCCCTTACACACGGTTCAGCAGCTCCTCCTTTGAGCCCAATACAATTCAGCGCCACACCTTCCACCCCTTTGGGCCATGCGTCTAGGCCCAATTCCCCTATTATGGATCCTAATTCTTCCATTCTCTCTTCTGGACCAAACAGTGGCTCCCTACCACTCCCATCCACAATCTCGCATGCACCTACTGCACAATCTTCCCCTATGCGCACTCGATCTCAGCATGGAATCTACAAACCAAATTCCAAATATGCCAACTATGCTCTCAACACCATCTCTACACCAAAAATATCACCCTTACCCCGTTCTCACCTCACTGCCCTCAAGGGCACTCTTGATTTTGGCATGCACTTCTCCTCTACGCCATCTTCCGGTATTGTCTCGTACACGGACGCGGACTGGGGCGGCTGCCCCGATACCCGACGTTCCACCTCCGGGTTTTGCATCTTTCTTGGTGACAATCTTATTTCCTGGTCGTCTAAACGGCAAGCTACTCTTTCCCGGTCTAGTGCCGAAGCTGAATATCGTGGGGTCGCGAATGTTGTTGCTGAGACTTCATGGATACGCAACCTGTTGCTCGAGCTCCATTGCCCCTTGAAATCTGCAACTGTTGTCTACTGCGATAATATAAGTGCCATCTACATGTCTCACAATCCAGTGCAACATCAACGCACAAAGCACGTAGAGATGGACATTCACTTTGTGCGTGAGAAAGTGGCTCTTGGCCACGTCCGTGTGCTCCACGTCCCCTCTTCCTTTCAGTACGCTGACGTATTTACTAAGGGTCTCCCTCAACCATTATTCGTGGATTTCCGTTCCAGTCTAACCGCCCGTCCTCCTCCCGCTCCGACTGAGGGGGTGTGTTAGACAATATTATGTAAATAATATTGTTACATAATTAGCCTTGTAAATATATTACGCTTAGTATTGTAATTATAGTAGGTATCTCTGTAACCCTAGTATACCGATACTATATATTCTGTGAATAATCAATACCAAGCCTTCAAGGCAGTATTCCTCCATCTATCAGCTGGTTTGATTAACTGTTAGCGGTTAGCTGTTTGCATTAGCTGATTTGACTAGCTGGTTACATTGGCTGTTTGTGTAAAAGTGTTTGGTAAATTAGCTGATAGCTGTTAGCTGTTTATTATGTAAAATAACCATTAAAGACGTTGACATGCTTTGTTTCTTATTAATATTAGACAAATATGTTATTGTGTTAATTTTTTCTCTCTATATTTTTCTAATAAACTTTGACTAAATAAAATAAATTTTTTTTTTTTAAAAAAATTATTCTTTAATTAATTTTTTTAATAATATATATTTTTCAAATAGATAAATATTAATAATGAAATTTTAAGCATGATTGCAATATACTTCAATGGCTTCAAAGTATTTATATAAAATTTATTACAACAAAAAACGAATCTAGTAAATATGGTGAAATAAAAAAGAAAGTGCGAGTAATATTTTTAGGAGAAAAATATGTACCAAAAGGTCTTGCGCGCACAAGGTGTACAATAAATTTATTGTACACCAAGATAATTTTAATCCATTTTTTTGTAACTTTAATCTAGTTTTGATTAACTTTTATATTAGTAAAAAAAATTGAGAGATAAACATAAAGGGTAAGATAATTAATTTTATACATTATTAGTGATTTTGAAGAAATAAGTTTTACTAAAATAAAAAAAATTATCACTAAAAAATAAATAGCTTTTACATATATAAGCCTAACTTTTAAGCATTTTGAATTAACTTTTATTCCGGTGTACAATATTTATTGTACACCCCTTGTAAATAAGAATTTGTGAATATGTACCAAGGTTGATAGTGGTTGTAATAATAAGCAATAGTAGGACAAAATAGTCATTTTCATCCACTTTCTCAAACCTCTAATTGCAAAAAGCTCCTATATTGAGCTTTTTCAAAAATTAGCTTTTTCACCCCAAAACTCTCTTCCAATCCTCTCCTAACCAAACACTCCCAATTAGCTTTTTCTAAAAGTCAAACCTCTAATTCACCCCAAAAAGCTCTTTTTTCCTCAAACCTCTCCTAACCAAACACCCCCTCTAATTTTCTATAGGCATGTTTGGATGGAAAGTAATGTACGAAGTATAAAGGGATAATGAAAATCAAACTAAAAAAATACTGAGATAATTGAAGATGTTGACGAGGGGATGATCGAAGTGATGGCAAAGAGAATAAGTTAGTGTTAGTAAGAAGAAAAGAAAAGGAAAGGAAAGGGGAATAGTTACCCGGCCTCATTACGGGGATAATAGTTACTCACCATCCCATTATCCCATTAGGGTAACTATTACTTTCAGGGCACGCTTGAATTGAGTGTAATGGATTATGGGGGTAATAAAGTCAAACCACCATAATAAAAGGACAATGAAGGTGAATTGAGGTGGTTACAAGGGGAGCGGTGAGATGGTATTGTGATGAGAAGTTGTGGTAGTGGTGGTGTTGTGAGGAGAAGGGAGGAAGGGGGAAGTAATGACCCCCAAATGAGGGTAATAATCACCCTAGTGAGATGGTGGGTAACTATTCCCCCCATGATGAGGGTATTTGTTCCCCTTTCCTTTTTATTTTCTTCTTGCCAACACTAGCTTGTTCCCTTTGCTACCACTTCATCCCCTCATCATCACATTCAATTACCTTAGTTTGACTTTATTACCCCTTTAATACATTACCATCAATCCAAGCATGCCCTCAGGGGTAATACATTTCCCCTTCCTCCCTTCTCCTCACAAGACCGGCCACCAATTTTCATCATAAGAGCATGCACATTGGTTGTCTCTTTAAAAAAGCTCTTGAAGGGTTTTCCGACCACTCTCTCTGTACTCCTATCTTTATACAAGAAACACTCAAGAATGCATTCCTAAAAACACTCAACATTGGTTGGTTCCTCAAATCTCCAATCTCTTTTTTACCATTTGGTGGTCCATAATTAAATGTCTTTTTAACCAAAGTTATTATTCACTTTTTAATGTTACTCCCCACTTTTCAACAAGAATCAACTCTTGGAGGGCTCTTGGGCAAGAGCTACCTTGAATTAGCTCTCCATAAAGAGCCACTTAAGATCCCCTCAAGAACCACTCAAGAGCTACAATGTTGGCCAAGATATAGTTCTTGTTGAAGAGCTATACTTCGAGAGCTACTTGGAGAGTCACTCCAAGAGCCATGATGTACATGCTCAAAGGTGGTTTGACCTTTATTACACTCTTAATCCATTACACCTAATCCAAACATGCATTAAGTTACTCGATTACTTTTACTTTATTCTATCCCACGTAATTCCTCTGTTCCTACTTGTTTGCCCATGCTCCAAATATGCTTTATTAAGGATAGGGTGGGTAGAATTAAGAAGAGACAAAAATGGATACCAAATATAGTTAATGTGAGAGTAAAAATCGTGGTCCTTAATGGAATAATTTTTGGGGACAGACCAAAATAACAAATGGGGCAAACAAAAAGGAGCAGAGGGAGTACTCATTACTATTTCGTATAGTATTTAATTGGGGCTTGTAAACAATACGGAGTACTCCCTTCATCCCGGAATACTCGCCCCGATTAGACCGACACTGAGTTCAAGACAATTTAATTGATTTATTATTTAATTGGGTGGTAGTTGATAGTTGAATTTTTTTTAATATAGTTAGTGAGAAATGTGTCAACCTTTTGAGGGGATAGGGGGTGGATGGAGGGCGGCGTGCCCTATATCAGATATGTTTTTACAATATATATCACCCCACTAAACGACAAAATAGGGATAAAACAAGCATTAAAACATGTGCCATTTTTCAAAGAACATATGCCAAAAAAGCATATGCCATTTTGGAAAATGGATGCCATTTTTCAAAAATCGATGCCATTTTTCAAAAACGAATGTCATTTTCCAAAGAAAATTGATTTTGTTCTTTAGCGTTTGTCTTTAGCCTATTTTGTCGTTTAGTGGGGTAATATGTTTTTGTAAAAATATATCTGAGATGGATTTATACTTTCTCGGATGGGGGTGTATGGGACCACAAAATAAATCGTGAGGGGAGGGAGGTGGGGGTGGGGGTACGTTGAATTTTTTAATATTTTTTTTAGAAAGTAGGCATATATGTGGGTCCATTAATTGAAAAAAATGATATAATATTAGTAAAATTATATCATTTATAGAAACAGAGTGAGTATTAAGAGACGAATTTATAAGAAAAGTGGAGCGAGTATTATGGGAATGATGGGGTGATTGTTTGTGTAAAGCCCAATATATTTTACACACTCCCTAGAAAAAATATATATATGCTAATATTTTAAAACACAACTAACTTTTGAGCCCGTTAAGAGAATGGGCAGTTGTATAGTAGTTGTTTAGATGTCTTTTGAAGTTTTTAATTAGTGAGTACTTGTGATTTTTGGTAATATATGAATTAGATAGAGGTGTAATTTGAAGGTTGAAAAAATATAAAAATTATATGTTGAATAAATACTGGATGTTAAAGGGGTGGAGTGAAAGAGACTAATGAGTATATTAGACTATTAATAACTTGATGTTGAATAAGGAAAATGGAGTGGAAGAGGCATTAGAAGTTGTAAATCATAGAAACAATAAAGAAAAATTGGGAAAAAAACAAAATAAAATGATGGGTGAAAGGAGAGATGCCACATAATCTATGGTGTTCCTTTTTAAATACTAGGTATAGACTAGGTATAGAAGAGATGCCACATGGTTTCTAATAATGAGATGCCACATAATCTATGGTGTTCATTTTAAAATACTAGGAATAGATGTTTTATTTGCCATGTGTCCACTTCTTAATTTTCTCTTTTTTTCTTTTTCAAATTGATTTACCCTTGAATTCTAATTCCAGTTATTAAAAAAAGTCTCTTTATATTTTTCATTAATAATGTAATTCATAACATCTTATTTCATCAAGGGTAGAATAAATTGATTAGTTCATTGTCCCTACAACTTCTATATCATCGTACACCATAATTTAGATTTGATTAAAACATATAACCGTGCATAACACAGGCTTAAAACTAGTTACATAAAAAAACTCATTGTTTTAATTTGTATAGTTATTAGTCTAGGAGATGTCCCAAAATGTTGCATGTAGTTCGAGTTTTTTTTATTTATTTTTATTTCAAATTCACTTATAAATTTTATTATATATGCATAAAATTGGTATACAAAAATGTTACACACTTACACATATATTGAATTACAAATTCGGCACACATTTTGGATGAAAAACCATACTCCCACCGTCCCTTAATACTCGACCTATTTTGACCGTACACGCTTGCCAATGCACAACTTTGACCATCAATTTCTTTAACTATATATTATAAAAACTTATACAAATATTAATATTTTGAAACTATATATTAAGATGAAGCCAACAATATATTATATACTAACATTTATTCTCATATACTAGAAATAAAATAGGGTCAAAGTAAATAATGCAAAAAAGTCAAACTAGGTCGAGTAGTAAGGGAGGGAGGGAGTATTTGATTAGCTAAAGAAAAGCGCAAAACCAATTCTTCATATTCTTCTCTCAATTAATTTCACAGTTTTATGTTTGATCTGAATAACTTCCTATGTTTTAGTAAATAAGTTGAACAATAATTTAGACAATATTTGTTATCGCAAATTGTTACTCAAAGATATAAATTTAAGGCAAATTTGTCAAAAACTACCTTATAAAATATGATTTTTGCGAAAAACTACCTTACAAAAAAAATGTTGTAATAAACTACCTTATAAAAAATTTATGTTGTAAGATACTACCTTTTCCCGAATTATGAACGTTTGATCGAAATTTCGGGATTGACTTTACCATATATATGTCACGTGCCATTTAATTACGTCTTTCCCGTTAGATGTCGCGTAATATGCACCTAGTAAAGTCAACGTCGTAATTTTAAATCAATGCTCATAATATGGCCAAAGGTAGTATCTTACAACATAAAAATTTTATAAGGTAGTTTATTACAACATTTTTTTTATAAGGTAGTTTTTCGCAAAAATCATATTTTATAAGGTAGTTTTTGACAAATTTGCCTAAATTTAATTAGGCATTAAAATTTTACACTACGTACATTTACACGAATAACTTTTCTCTTTTTTAATTGCTTAGCTTTCATAGTCATAAATTCAATATATTTGATTTTGTTTTATTTATTTGATGTTAGGAAAATTTGTGTTTTACCACTTTTTTTTTTTTTTTGAACTTGTGTTTTAGCATCTAAATATCTCAAACTTTTATTTTACCACTTAAAAATAAAAAATGATAAAGAAAATAATTTTACCACTTTTTTTATATATAATTCACAATCTCTACTACTTTCATGCAGCAAGCAATTCAAAAAGTCAAAAATTGAAAAGATAATTTACTAAAACTATTCACACATGCAATATTTAGGCTCCGTTCTATTCGACTTATTTTGTCTGAAATTATATTTTATATCTTAAATTCTTAACTTATCTAAACTAGAGTGGACTTATTATATCTGAAAAAAACTTATTTTGTCTGAAATAAACTTATTTGTGTATGAAAATTAAATGTCTGGAAAAAAAAAACTTATTTTTGTTGAACTTGTATTATCTGAATTTATCTGAGCTTACTTGAACTTGTCTAAATTTAATTGAACTTATCTGAACTTAACTGAACTTATTTTGTTAATAAGTCGAACATAACAGAGTCTTAATAGCGAGAATATCCCAAATTAATACAATAAAAAAAAGTTAAACATAATATTTCAATTTCTCAATTCAAGCAATCCGTGGACTATGGACCGTGGTGCACATAGAAAATGGTGCACCAAAAGAACATATGTGCATAAACAAAAGAACATGACACTACGGCAAAAGAACATGCGATATAATATTTCACTTTTTTGTTAAAAAAATAATATATTATTTTACTATTTATTAAAAACATAAAATAAAAATATACTCATGTTCTTTTCTCGTAACTAGATGTTCTTTCAATTATATACTAGTGTTTTTAAGGTGCACCATGCTCACTGTGCACCATGGTCCACCTTCTAAATTGCGCTTCCGTGGACTATGGACCATGGTGCACATAGAGCATGGTGCACCATGTGCACCAAAAGAACACATGTGCATAAACAAAAGATCATGACACTACGACCAAAGAACATGCAATATAATGTTTTACTTTTTTGTTATAAAAAATCACAATTTATTAAAAATATAAAAAAATATATGTCGATGTTCTTTTTACGTAACCATATGTTCTTTTAATTATACACTAATGTTCTCAAGGTGCACCATGCTCTATGTGCACCATGGTCCACCTTCTAAATTGCGGGCAATAGACAAGGCGGATGCTATCTCCGTAGTTTCTTTTAGTATTTGCAAGTGCTTTGTATTAGTTAGTAGAGCTCTTTGTAATTTGCAAACTCTTTATTTTAATGCTTATGTCAAAAAAAAATATATGTTAAGCTCCACTTTGCTTGAATCGATTGTGATTGAACCAAGTTCAAACTCAATCATACTCCGTAAATAATACTACATTTATTTTAAAATAATGGCCGGTTACACTTTATATTTTCACGCTTGCCAATGTAAATATTTAGATATTAATTAATATCTCTAATTTGTATTCGTAAAAAAAATAATATTCCGAAAGTACATATCGAGAAGAATCAAACAAGATCTCACACGACTATATTTTTCTTTACGCATAAATCACAAATGATAGTCAAATTGAAATTTGTAAATAGTATCAAAAGTTAAAGTGTTTCCATTAATATGAAATGAAGAGAGCACGTATGTATTATATTTCCTGAGGCTAATAATTTTCCATACTTGAGAGGTGTAGAATTAGTGAAAAATATATTGAGTCATAAACAAAGAAATCACAAGAAAGAATATCTATTTAATCATACAGCTTTAATTTACTTGGACGGCTCTTTTTAACCCCCAGGATGCCCGTGATTAAAATTACAAAATATGTGTATGAATTTTCTTTTTGTGTAATTAATTATTTGTTGAGCCAATAATAATAAAAGTCATAAATTTGGGCATGCAAATT